>NC_057779.1:11839800-11890006 GCF_014825855.1 Bombus pyrosoma
TGTTGGGGTTATCTAGACAATTCGATGCACGTTATACTCCTCATTTAATTCTTTATACAGAGCGCATCACCTGGTTTGCGCTATGTCAACGCTGTTCCCTGGCAAATCCAATGCATTTACAGTATTCGAATTTTCAAGGCCAAATAATCTAATTCAACGTATCTCCGCTCCTGTTGGGGTTATCTAGACAATTCGATGCGCGTTATACTCCTCATTTAATTCTTTACACAGAGCGCATCACCTGGTTTGCGCTATGTCAACGCTGTTCCCTGGCAAATCCAATGCATTTACAGTATTCGAATTTTCAAGGCCAAATTAATCTAATTTAACGTATCTCCGCTGTTATTCGGGTTATGTAGACAATTCGAAGCGCGTTATACTCGACATTTGCTGTTTAAAGGCCGGTGCAACCGTTGCATCTGTCAGCCACTTTATACACTTAATTCGCTGTTCGGCCGCAAAAGCGCAGCGTATAATAAATGCGATGGCAACGTAAGACTAACAATCTGATCTCTGCATGGACGAAAGACCACCGTTATTTAACGAGTCCCTACTTTCTTCCTGATGCCGCAAACTCTACTGAGCTGTTTCGTGCGACTTTTAATACGTCTTCCGTGTTACATTACAGCAATGGATACGTCTACCTTCGTCGATTCATATACAATCTATCGTCAATTTAAACGTCAAAACTTCGTAAATCTGCGTATAGACTAAGCAAAATGGTCCTTTGGAGATTCGTTCGCTTTTCATTCATTTGGGAGAAAATCATGGAAAAGGAAGAAACAATGCCCTCATTGATTCACAATAATTCGGAACAACAGACTATGTACAATTGTAAAACAGTTCGTTAGATCAATGCTTTTTTTTATTATTCGAACAAATATAGAAAACAAGCAAATCAATTAAAAGGAAGTTCTTTAACCTACCTTGCTTATTGCCAAAATATCTTCACGTGTATCCAGACCAATTTAAATTTAACCAAAGTATATAGATATTTACTAGCTTTCTGTGAAACTGATAGATTACAAATTATAAATAAGTTGCGCGTATTAAAATGCATATTTTACTATGTGATATATGCAGAGTATCTAATAACTGGTACAAACAACCAGCAGGTGATTCTACTTGAAAAACCAACTTGAAAAGAAAGAAGAAAATTTATTCTTTTAAGGTTTCGTTTTTGAGGAAATCAAGTTGGAAATTTTGAGGCAAACGTGCTCTCGAACGAGTCTCAATTCAGTAGATTTCGCCGTAGACTGTCTTTATTCACATCAGTAAACATTCCTAATAATAGTTAATAATTTTGGACGATCTGAATAACGAAAACATAGAATAGAAAAAAGTGCTTACTCTACAGGAATTTCATTAACTCAAAAATTTTTTAAAATGACGGCCATGATTTAAATTAATAAAATAATAATAAAAAAAAACTTGAAGATGGTATCCCGCTGGGGGTAGCCATCCACATGTTACCTAGTAATTAACTTAGAAAAATTTACCAAATGTCCAGCTCCTAATCGATCGGTCTCCATTCTACTTATTTTAAATTTGTCAGTCTCCGTTTAGCTGTGCCATTTAAAATTGACTAAGCGAACAATTCCGAATCTGTCTTCGTTCATTAAGTAGCAGCTTTTGTAAAAACGCTGATCTGCTCTACGTGACGCCTACTCGATATCTATGGGTTACGTTGCTTCCATGTTGTTTAGAGGTTCTTGTAAGATCGTAAGAGGGATGATGGCTTGTAATGGAGTTTCAGTGAAGAATATACTGGCCAACTATACGTGCTGCACATAACAGCGAGAGAAATCTGTATTCCACATGGTGTACGTGATACGCCTTCTTATAAGTTTCCCAACGAAAATCCTCTGGCTATCGTATCCAAGTTGCAAAGTTTCTTTTTCACTCAACGAAATTGAGTTACGCTAATCGCTCGAGAAATTTCTATGCAAACAGATTAACAAGAAAAATAATTTCTTCGGTCACGTCGTTGTATCACATAACAGAAGCATACTAATTTTATAACGATCGAATTCGCTAATTCTGTAGACCCGTTCGTGCAACTTCAAATATGATAAAGCGATATGACTTAACAAAATTTAACTAAAGTAATACATTCACTTACGTTAATTCGTGGTAATCGATGAATTTGTTTTTCCATCCAGTGTACTACACTCCTCGATATCGTAATATTCAAAAATGAGTACAGGTGCATCTTAAAGGGAGGAAATCTATTGAAGAAATGTGAAAAGATCATAAAGCGTAAATTAATAATAAGAAACACGAATGAGTCTGTAGGTGTGTCAATGTTATACGAACCTCTTTTTAGGAAACGCGTAACTCATTGCTGACTTTCACTGTATATCAAGTTAAAGGACGATATATCTCAATTCCTGTTATAATTCAAAAAAGACTATTATCATAAAATTAACAGTGAAACACAATTTCGCGTCGTTCTAATCCATTTGTTCCTTGTTTACCGACAGATTTACATTAATAAAGGAGCATTTAGTCGAATTTAACCAATTGGCAATGGCAAATGCAGAAGGTTCTGACAACATGCTGAATCGAGTAATGCCAAAGGATAATATCGGATTGGCTGCCCTGCTTAGGACCAAGGAGGCTGCCTGGGACAATGGTGAGTGATCTTACGAGCCTAAATATACTGCCGATAATGAATACATGGATCAAACATTATTATGATTAATGCATACATTATCGTCCCTAAGTATAATATTTGGACACTTCCGAATTATTGTTGCAAATATTTGAAATTTATCATGAAACTGTAATTTAATTTCAGTACATATTGCTGAAAAGCTAATGTTACAGTAGCTAATATTAATATAAATAGAAAAAAATAGCTAATTTTAATTAGTCAGAATAAAAAAGGTGAGTGATATACGTGTCGAGTGTGTATGTGTTACATGTACATGCAATACATTACTCCTTGCAACAAACAGAATGTTCCAATGGTTGTGACCCAAACATAATATTTTTACTCTTCATGTTCATCTTATTTCCATTTCGTAGAACTACTCTTTAAATTTCTATCAGTCTTCGTTTGAACACCCTGTGTACGTATATTTTGAGACACGGTTTGCCACTTTCACCACACTCGCTGCTGGATCATAAAATCATATCGATTTAGTATCAGCGATTTTGCTCTGTCAAGGAAATTTCACTGATGAAATTTTAAAATTTAAAATTGCAATGTAATTTTGAAAATTCCCGCTACAGTCAGGAGAACTGTTTTCGCTAAAACGTTGTCTTTCAAATATTCCCACCCTCGATAATATTCGAAACCCTCGCGTGCTCTCATGAATATTCCTACGTATCAAACATGCATCCCTTAGGTGCAAAGAAGCTCTATTATTTCTATTATTCAGGAGATTTTGTTTAAGTATTCGCATTATCCCCGTAGCGGGACAAATTTTGCTTTAGGAGCAAAAGTATTGTTTGATTTACAGGTCTCAGCTGCAAACTAAATATTACTATGAACGAGAAATATAATCATGTATATTTCCCACGTAATTAAACATATTAGCTTCGTACGACCGAACTTGTAAACCTGTGACTGCCATCGATATAATTACAAGATCGTAACAAGCGGACCAATACAAGGTGTTCGAATTGCAAAAGCAGTGAACAAAACATACCGGCAGATAGTATTCGATATCGGAGCAATTTCTTAATTAATTGCGAGTCTTAGTCATGCTAGCATAAATCGAGGAGCGCGCTTCGTATCACCTGAAGAAGATGAAGTGGCACAAGTTCGTAGACTACATATACGCGAGCAGCCTTATAATTCATGACGTAGAGATGCCAGAATGCCAATCCTATCTCGGGTAGCCATCTAGCAAACGTCCCCTTACATGTCACACGATCCACATTTTTTACGAGCGTATTAACTCACGAGTAGAGGCTATCTCAAAATATAACTACTTGCGCGTGTTATGTGTCCAGCTAGTAGCTAGGGAGACACCTCACCTATGCTCCCCTGTCCCCATCGGTATAGAGCGGTGTAAAAATGTGGAAAAAGGGCATCTCTTATCCGCAACTTTAATTTTGTTGAATTTCAAATATATCGTAGAGGGGAGAGCTCTGAATAACATGCAGCTTATCCGAGGCGTGGGACGATCGCGGTTGAAAAGTTACGAGAAAAAGAAAATTGTACAGGTCGTATTGCATTTACTGGAATGTAAGTGGCTAAAAATGAAATTGCATATGCATTTGAATGGGATTGCGATCCTAATATGTCGTGTTAAGGTATGGCTAGGTTCGGCTAAGTTAGGTTGATGCCGAGAGGCAGATTCCTTGAATTCGGCCTGAGGTGGTGGTTTCCATGAGGTGGAGCCCATCTCGCTGGTGGTTTCGGTCTTTAAATAAGAAAACTACAGTGGGTTAGACCTAACCTACTTGTATCGGAGTGAACGTAACGTAACAAGTACAATTTTCTTTTTCTCATAACTTTTGAACCGTGATCGTCCCAAGCCTCGGACAAAGAGCATGTTACTTAAGATTGCCTCCTTTACAAGATATCCGAAAGTCAATAAAGTTAGATCTGAATCCCCCTTTTTCATCCAATTCATGGAAATCTTGTTGAGCTATGTATGAATAATTACAATCAGAGGGGAAAATAGGTGTGCAGGTAGTGGAAATAGATATCAATGAAACTATGTTAAATATACGAATTAATTTCAATTGTTTAGTAAATGATCTATGTAGTAATATGTATAAGTATAAACAACTACAACTTACACAACTACTGTATAGATACTTCTAGATTCTAGACGCTAAGTATGATTGAAGAGAATACCGAATTAGTAATCTGGTCAAATAAAAGCATATTTCAAACTTATGTAGGAAATGCAGTTACTTTTAACAAATTTCTAAAAAGCTTTCGAAATTTTTGTACGTTCTTTCTAACTCGAATAAGTAACAAGTGACAAAAATTGTCGAGTCGGCAATTTTGATTTTCAAATAGCTTTCAAATAGCTTAATATCGATTGATGAATCGATATACGTTATAGATATCGATAATTTTTTAATTTTTATCGTCTGTCTTTTTATCCACTTATCGACTGGACATGTATTATTTCAAAGTGCGCCATCATGCAGCACACGCAGGAACTAGTAGACTGTTACTTCATAACCTATCAACTTATGCGAATGTGTCAATTGCAGTTACAAATTTAGTGCAAGTTCGGATTAAAAAGAAATAAATTTATACACTATAAAAAATATTAGACACAAATGTCTGGTTATACTGGACAAGAAAATTATTGGGGACAATCTCCTCAAAGCCATTATAACTTTGATTCCTCTGGCTTTGATCAACCTAACCAACAATTCGAATTTCAAACATATAATGATCAACAAGCTGGTGATTATTCATACGCGCAAAAAGGTTATCCTGTTCTCGATCCTGTTCAAAGTACATTTGCTAGTGGTACGTACCGTAAAAATAGTTTTAAAACAGATTTCAATTAAGATGATCTTAGAAAAATCAATATTTTAGGATCAACTGGATTTGTAGACGAAGAAGAAGAACCACCTCTGTTAGAAGAATTGGGCATCGATCCTGATAGAATATTACAAAAAACATTAGCTGTATTAAATCCATTTCATAGAAAAGCACAAATAGACGATGCGAATTATTTACTTCAGGATTCAGATTTAGCTGGACCAGTAGCATTTTGTTTAATGCTCGCCGCGTTTCTCCTATTAGCTGGTTCAAAAGCACATTTTGGTTATGTTTATGGTTTAGCTGTAACATCGTGCATTTTGATGTATATCTTGCAATCGTTAATGAGCAGTTCTGGTAATATTACATTGTCTTCTGTGGCATCTGTGTTAGGTTATTGCTTATTACCTGTAGTAGTCCTTGCTGGTTTGAGTGTTTTTACAACTTTGAGAGGCCCGATCGGCTTATTTCTTGCCATGTTTGCAGTTGCTTGGTCAACTTTATCCGCATCTAGGCTCCTTACAACTATGTCAGGAGAAGAAAATCAACGGCTTCTTATTGCATATCCTTGTGGTCTCCTTTATGGTGTTTTTACATTGATGATAATATTTTAGCAAAATTTGTATACTTTTGCTACCTTCTTATATAAAGCTACTCATGATTAAATATTTAATGCAATATATAACATAATGATATATTTGTGTGCTGCATCACATAAATATACAATCACATTTATACAATATTATCAATTACAAATAAAGATCAATACATTGCTGAACATGCATTGTTACTTAAAGCATCTCATCTTGAAAATGTATCAATGTGACATTTTATATATTGTAATAATGTAATTTACATATATGTACAATACATTTTCTGAATATATTACCGTAAGTTATTCAATTATTTTATAAGTTTTAAATAAATTGTACAATAACCAACTATTGTTCTCATCTTTCATATCAGTGTGATATTGGATCGTGTATAGATTATTCTATCATTTCTACCACTTTAGTGTAATTTATAAAATCACACAAGTAAATAAATTTGAATCAGATGGATCAAATATCATATATTTACAAAGAATGACATGTGCATAAAAATAAAACTTATATATATAACTTATACATAGTTATTATGGTCTAATATTTTATTGTAACTCATCAAATTTCTACAACACACATGTGTATATAATTTTAATGTCTTCCTTCTGCATTAATTATTAATAATTGTTCGATTTAAATGATATTTTCATATACAAGAAGAAAGAAGAATTGCGTTAATAGAATTAACTAGCAGTTACCCTAAACTTGTAGTTAGAACATAGTGATATAAACTAAGTTGCATTTCAAGATATATAGTTACTTCTTGCAAAATACTAATGTAATGAAATAAATATCGTATTTAGTGAAAAACGATTACCAAAAGATTATCTCAACAATAAATTCAAGTTTATTATTTCTTTGAAAAGTCATTATCATTCCTTTGTATTATAAATATTTCTCTTGCTATTTTCCTCTTACTATTCACCCCTTGCATAATTATGAATTTCATTAGATGGGATAAGATTTATTAGATTGATTAATCGGTCAGTAGTAATATTCCCTTTTTGGTATCCCTTATCGAAATAAATTATTATCCAAGATTAATTTATTCGACAATCATCATAAAATTCGAACCTGTCCTAATAAGTACACCACATTATAAATTTACTATAATATTATTTAGTTCAATTAATTGATTTATTCGATTTACATTATCCCAGAATAATTAATATCTACAACGGTTCTACGTATACGTATTAAAATCTATGGAATTAATTATTATTATATTTTACAAATATTTGCTATTTACTATTTAATATATGATTTTAATATCCATAATTCATCAGCTGTTTCTTAATCAAACCATTTGAATAAACCATTTACGAATATTCGGCGAGACATTAAATTATGTTCACTAAAAGTAAAGCAATACTATTTGGTATTTTTTCAGGCCTTCCATCTGATCCAGCACAAGTTCAACAACCGATTTTAGTTTGCACAGCCCACATTCATTGGGATCCAGAATTTTGCGATGTTAAATTAATACAGACAATGATGCTCAGTAATGAATTACGTTCCATTTTGGACCAAGCTGGCCAGTCTTTCAGACCTGGTCACAAGCCTGATTCTTCCAATGTTCAACTGTTACTTTGTGGTGACTTCAATTCTCTACCTGACTCTGGTAAACTATACTATCATTTTATATCTTATACGTTAGCTTTACATACAATTTTACACGATACTTTATTTTCTAAAATGCTCTTAATTGTCCGAAAAGGTCGATTTCTTGCACTTTTTGGAGAGACAATATTTGAACATGTCGAAAAAGATGAAAGATTATTTTTTTCACGTGTCTTTTGAAACAACGTGCATTACGATTGGTTGGTTTCTCAGGATAATACTTTAGATATAATAGAGATAGAATACATTGTCGAGATTTAAAAGATTTCTTTCTCAACCAGAAAAAGGTATCACTGAAACACCAAATGAGGTGTGTGATGTTCACAGTAAAGGTTTTCTATCTGATAGAACTATTCACAAATAATTCACTAACTTTAGAGAAGAAAACTTCAATTAACAACGTCTTGAAACTCTTAAAAGGCTACCGTGAGTTTAGTCAATTTTCGTAAAGTTTGCTAAAGTAAGATTAAATTATAAGATTAAAGTTTTAATAGACTGTATGTATAATACATATATTTCTTGAACTTTCGTCTTCGTTGACGACTCTACTGAGCCCTTGGCTCAGAACACAGTACCGAGAGAAGCCTAAATTATGGCATTCTCGAGTGCCTGTTACTTTGATATAATAATTTTTATAAGAAAAGAGCGAGCGATCATATTTCGCGTTCCCTGACATTATTTTCCATCGACGATCAATCAAAAATGTTGTTTAAATAACATCAAAGCATATCGTATTGTATAAACAACCAAGTACATTAAAATGTATGGCTTCCTTATTTGCTTAAAAATCAGAACAGGTTAACGCAATATGTAAAGTATCTTAGATTGTAGAGTATCATTTAAAATTGTAAAATGTAAATGTAAATGTAAAAGAGTCAAAGCTTAGTCGCCACTCGACAAGTGACTAATACCGATACGAGTCGAACACTTTAAACCTGATTGTAAAAGACATTACAATCCGACATCGTGGCTTAACCCACGAGTATCTCCGAACATTTATATTATCAGTGAAATCAGTTGTTGGAAATAAAATACATATTATAACCTGTTAAGCGCAGTGTTATACCAACTCAACCACCTTTATTATCCCAACAGAAATAAGGGGATCGATCTGTTCGCGGCGTCGATTATTATAATCGTAACAGGAATTGTACGACTTCCGTTGACGCGCTTCCTCGCGATCGCGCCTCTCCGCGACTGATCGACTTTACAATATTTATAAATTGAACCGTAATACTTAGATGTCTTTATATCATTTATTTGAGAATATTAGTAGAAAATATTTTAATATAAAGGCTGTTTGAAATAAACATTTTTTTTAATATAGTATTTAATAAAATAGGAGTAGCAATCTTACTTTGTTCTTTAAAAATAACTTTAAGTCCAATCTTAATCTAGAGAAGGTGCATGTTCGTAATAATTAAATTATAGAAAACATAATCTAATTCTAAAATCTCGTCTATATTTAGATTTTTAATATTTAATTTCTATTTTATTAATTTTTAATATCACTTGCCATGTTAATGGATATTTCATCCAACGATTCATGTCGTATAACAAAATATAGGATATACATATAATAAGATTTTATTTCTGAAAGAATTACTTTTAAATATTTTATTTTTATTTATTATTTATATTTTATTAAATAATATTTTTATTACATAATCTGATATTTTTGTCTTTTATATTTATTTAAATATTTTTTTTTAGGTGTAATTGAATTTCTTACTTCGGGACGAGTAGCGGCTGATCACCGTGACTTTAAAGACTTAGCTTATAAATCATGCTTACAGAAGATCTCTGGTTGCGATAAACCTAATGAATTCACTCATTCTTTTAAACTTGCATCTGCATATAGTGAAGATATCATGCCCTATACTAATTATACGTAAGTTTTACTTATACGTTATGTTAATACCTTGTTTTTATTTCATATAGAATGGAAGATAAAATCCTAGCTCTCCCCTTTCTTACAGATTCGAATTCAAAGGTATAATAGATTACATTTTCTACTCGAAACAAAGTATGGTACCATTAGGACTTTTAGGTCCTCTAAGTGCAGATTGGTTTAAAGAACATAAAGTAGTTGGTTGCCCACATCCACACGTTCCATCTGGTAAGACAATAAAGAAACGAAATTTCTATGATGCTTCATAAAGCTTAATGAAATCTTTCTACAAAATATAATCGACATTTATATATTAAATATAAATTAACTGTTTTTTTCAGATCATTTTCCTTTATTAGTAGAGCTTGAAATGACACCAACAGTAGGAACAAGCAATGGATTGATCTCACGCAGGTAGCAACCGCTGCGATCTAGGCCCAAGTAAATATAAGGGAATAATAAAAGATAATAAGAAAGAAATCCCCATCACATTTTCTCTTACTTCTGGCTCTAGCAATATCACTCGCAGTCGACAGTTACTTCAATAATGAATGTTACAAATACTCCATATTACCGCACATTCAACACAAGTTATTAGATACTGATGAATAATTCTAATGACCAGGTGAAGGGAGGTGTGTTGTAATGCGTTTAGCCCATGTATAGTGTATTGCATTTTTAAGAACTAACTTTCCCATATTAAGAGTATTTTAACCTTTACTACCATCGTAATATGTAGATACCTATTTTCCTACAAAAAGATATTCCGATCAAGCCTCTGTGATATTCACATTAACAATTGGAACAACTCACATATTTATTAACAAATTAGTATCTACTAGAAAATCCCTAATCTCTTCCTAAATGTCATTACAACATTCTCCAAGCCAACTTTTTGATAAGAATGCTGCCATCCAATGAGAAATTGTATTTTTAAAGAAAACAAAAACAAAAAATATGAAAACATACACACTATACTGGGCTGTGCGAAGTGATTGGAGTTAACTTAACGATTTCAATGCAAGTACAAATCTGTTCTTATTGGCCACGTATATTGAGAATGATAATGTTATATAAGTAAATAGATAATATTGTAGCGAGTGTATTTGTAAGTATAATAATGTAATGATGTTCATCATTCACAGTATCCTGAAAATCAGTTGACATTCATTCATTAGACGTTCAGTTCCAGTTATTATAAATAACGAATACTAATTTACTACTTGTTAATTCAGTTGCATATAATCTAAATTGTATAGCAAACACTTATTTTTTCTAATCTTACTTTGTATTATATATATTTCTTCTTTAAATTTTCAGGGTTTGTAAGTATTGTTATATTAAATACAATGATTTTTTGAGTCAGTAATAGCGATCTTATTAAGCGTTTATAATTTTTATCTAACATAATTCAACACAAAAATAAAGATTGGAACAAATTTCTATCCATCTATTTCTCATACAACATCTGTTCCTGTAAGGAAAATGTATGCAATTTCATTTATCATCGACGTAATATTTTATTGTATCATAATACATTTTATTATGCTGCACAAAAAATGTTATAATATCTTTGTAAATGTTTTATAAATATTTTAGTAGGCCTCAAATAATAATAGAAGATTACAATTGAAACATTTTCATATTTTAATGTTACGTAGTATCATCATAACAGATATAGAAATTTATTATTTTTAATTAATTATTGATTATTGATATAAATAAATAAATAATATTGATATAATATACATAATAGGTTCCAAAACGTTGATATTTTTCTGATAATGCTTTTAATTTTTTCATTAAAAATAAGCTACTTTTATTTTTTATGTAATTGAATATAAAACGTGTATACGAAGAGCAGTAATTCAAAGTAAGATCTTTGACTTCAGCAATTGTAAAGGTTGCTTAGATGTACCTAAATACCTGTTAGCATTTATAATGACTAGTGTTCCTACACATTTTATAAACAAAACGGCACTACCGATATACTGTATAGTTTTCATAATGAAAACTATCAAATGGGCTTGTCTTCTATTCACATTTGACAAAAGCAACAACTGAATTATACAAGTAGTAAACGATTAGTTTAACAAAGACATGTGTGTAGTAAATGTTGTATAAAGTAGGTAATTACAATATAGTTTTAATTAATGAAGATAGAAGTGGCAATCCCTATTTGTATATGCATTCACAAATAAACACATGATAATTGAACATACATACAAAATATGCTAGGATAATTATTCATAATTTTGAGCCAATTTCTCTTTATTTTATTTAAAAAATTTTGCATCCAATTTTAAAACTTACCATGATATGAATGAAGTAAATGATATCTGATGTTAATACTTTTTCAAATTCAATTGACGCAATTTTCTTGGTAATATCAATATTAAATGCTTTTGACTTCCGCATATCTTTCTTTCTAATGTATTATTAGTATCGTAAATTTTATTATTTGCTACATAGTATAAAATTTCTTATAACAAAATAAAATTTGTCAGAATAATCATTACTCTTCAAGTAATATCAAATATTAAATCATAATTGAATATTTTTAATTCGAAAAATATCTGTATCTTTTATGTGAATCGGAATCGATATTAAAGAAGACCTTATAATAGCTGTTATTTTCAAAAAATAAATTTTTCTTACAAGCATAATATTCAAAACATTTTATTTCAAATAATTATTTTGTCATTCTGACATTCAATAGATTCAGATACGTAGATATCTTTTTAAATTTCTGTTCATAATTTGCAAGACATATTTCAATAATAAAATATATATTTCTTATAGCAATTATATTTTGTTGGAGAAATATTACAACAAGGCAGAGCAACTAATAATTTATTTAAAGCATTAATTAAACATATACATAATGTCCTTTGTTTTAATAATGATGAAAGCATTAGATAACAACATGTGTTTTCATGCATTTTGGCTGACACAAATGCCATATGCCATAGTATTCAAAATAGCTTTGTTAAATAGAAGCTCGGAAGGATTAATGATCAATATCACATTCTTGCTTAGAGTTTATGTATGTACTTTGAAGTACTATGGTTCTCAGAATGTATAAAAATATGAATTTAGGTAATAAATAAAAAAAGAAGAATGTCAAAAAATTGAACACGAATTATTAATTGGCTGCCATATAACAACTACAAAATTGTATCATTAATAAAAAATTTATGTAATTCAAGTTAATATTTAACTTTGTTATACTGTGTAATAAATCGGGAACCGCAGTTCTTCAATATAGTAATAATACTTTTGCTAATGTGCTTTCATATAAACTATAATACAAAGAAGATTGTAAAAAGCATCGACAATTTCATATAATTTCTTGTTTTAAGAATATATACATAGTATCCCTTGTTATAAAATAAAGATAGCAGCACTCTTACAAAAATCTTAAATATGTCTTAAACAGTTCGATGAATTCTTATAAAAATTTAGTGGTCCATTTTCATTTGTATAATTGATATTCATATATGAAATTTATAAATGTTACCTTAATGCTATTACACAAAATTTATATAATGACATATTTTGTACATCAAAAGATCATCAACATTTTGTAAACAATTTGAAAACATTGGAAAAATACCATATCCGTGCTTGACAAATTCTAATCACTGATATGGCATACATATTTGTGTGTATATAAAAGAAATCAACTGTTTACAATTTAATTAGATGTAACAGTATTAACAATTGATATATGTGATAAAAGAACTATATAAGACGTTTATAATGAAGGCAGTTAACAAACATTCTAGAATTTACATTATTTTGTTTAACAACATTCTTGTTTAGCAATATTTCATTTTAATACATATGAAACAATACTTCTTCTACTATATTAAAACAAAAAGTCTAGTCAATTAGCGCTGTATTAAAATTAGATTGTTACACATTTTTTAATGAATTCTTCTTTATATATCAATATTTGTAGAATTGATTATAAATAAATGAATTATTTAAAAGATGAGATGATTACATACGTATGACAATAAATGGAGTACTTAGATAGAATTAAAGAATCATTTAGATAAACATTTACTTTTAATGAACAGAAATCATACATTAATGAAATACATTAATTCATTTCAATCCGCTTTGTGTGTAAAGATATGAGTTTGTGAAATTTTGTTCCAATTAATATTAAATTTTTTCACGTTTAATGAATTAATGCTGCAGGAGGGATATATCAATATCAAAAGATGTATTTTTAAGATAAAAAGATATAATTATAAAACTTATTCTGGTATTAGTAAACAAGCAGTTAATTACTTTATATACATATACATATATTTTAATACAACTTTACATACACTTTACATTCCATATTCATAAAGATATAAATGATCAAGTAATGATTTTATTGTGAAATATTATATTTTTGAATATAATATTTAATACCTTAATTAGTACTTATATTAGAACAAAATTTCACTAGAAATCATAGATTATTTCTTTGTGAAGCCCACTAAATTTTATAACAAAAACAAAAATGTACTAAATTGTTATAAATGTGTAGAATTAACTGG
Source organism: Bombus pyrosoma (assembly GCF_014825855.1). Taxonomy (NCBI): domain Eukaryota; kingdom Metazoa; phylum Arthropoda; class Insecta; order Hymenoptera; family Apidae; genus Bombus; species Bombus pyrosoma. The sequence goes on from NC_057779.1 coordinate 11,853,940, forward strand.
AATGACGCTGAATAATAAAATGATATAAAATATTGACAATATGAGAATTCATCGAACTGATATAATATGATTTCAATTATGAATTTAAAAATGTTTCTTGCATATAATTTGCATATTTACAATTTTATCTTATTAAATTCATAAATGAGTTTAAAAATAGTTATGGAATTTTTTAAATATGTTAATTTTCAATCTTCTGAGCTCCTCCATACAATATGTAGAAGATTCAACATTAGTTTTAATTAACTAGTAATAGGTAAACATTTTTATGTGATTAAAAATATATTAGTTGTCAGTCTTGTATGATGTGAACACAATGTTTTGTTTGAAATGTTTGGTACATCTTTAACAGTTTGATCAAACGTATGTAGTCAATGCCTTTACCTTTCTGTACTCTGTAATTTTGGGCATACTACGTAATATAAGTATATATACATAAATACAAAATGACACTATACGCGCAATGTTAATAGAATAATATTGCTTTTAAATTAAGTCCAACGATATAACAAAACATATAGATTTGAAATTACCACACTGTAATAGTGTTTAATAATAATAATTTATCAGAATGTAGTATATAATATACTTATTTATTAATATATACGTACATATATATAACATAATATTTAAAAATATATTTGCATTTAGCAGTTATATGGTACAATATAACAAACGACACCAAAAGAACCATTTTTAATACAAGACATTTTATAATAATTATTTATTCATAAAAATATTACTTTTTTTAGTTTGTCGCACGTGATACTAGAATTCTTACTAATATCTTAATATTGAACAAATATTTTATAATTGTCTGGATTGAAAAAAATATGGCTTATTAAAATCAATATACTACAATTATAATTTGCAGTATATAGCCATTTTTATATATTATATTTCTGCAAACGATCTTATATTAAGTAGAAATAATACAATAATAGAACTAATGCAAAATACGACATAATTTTTTTAACATAATCCCAAAGATAATTTGATATAAATTATTCTATAATTTCATTTCGTATTGCCTCGTGTATGTGATTTATTTGCTTGAACAAAGTGCAATGTTAATTATATTCTATATAATATTGCGTGATAGTGTCGATTTTTGACTTCCATAAATAAGAATAGAATTATATTAGAGTACAATAAGACAAGCACAGCACATTTCAGTCTGTACTTTTATAAGAACACGATAACAAATTATAAACATTGGAACATAATTCTTGCGTCCATCATAAGAATAATTACATTTCAGTGTTAATATTGTAAATTCAATCAGATTTCGTGTACGCTTTTGGAAATTTTTTACCTGCTATATTGGAAATGTTGGAATCAAGACTTATTTTATTAGAGTCTTTGTTTTGTCTCTAAAGGTAAAAAATGTTAATTTAAGCAAATAATTTAATCACTGAAAGAATAAAATTCTTTAAAAACGTATGATCTAATTATTATAATATATAGTTACACAAAATTTTTTAAATATCAATTTTTTAATCAATGAATTTTTAATGATTAAATATCTTCTAAAAATATATTTTTAAAGCGATGTCATTTTTACTTAAAATATGTCATGTACGATATACTGCATAATCATAAATTTGTAAATTCTATTCACAATTTTATATAAGAATGTCTCATCATAATAATTCTTCATATAAACATACTATAAATTTATTGCCAACTATAATTATAATTTTAATTTTTTCACTTAATTAGTTAATGATGATTCCTCATTACTATATACCTATATAAATACTCAAAGATCTATTGAAAGTACAAATATGTAGCAACACGATCCTGATTGAATAATGGAAGAAAAGAGTTGTAAAGACATACTAGAGGAGAGAATGTGTCTAGTAGAATATATAAAAGTTTGAATGCTCTGTCAGTTTGCACTTAAATATCTTTTTATTTAAATACCTATCTTAAAATAATATGTAATTTACTTTTTATTGAAAATGCAATGATTGTATATGGGCTGCGTTTGAGTCATGATTGAATGTAACAGTTTATTAACTAACATAAAATAAATTAAAAATATTCAGAAAGTAAAATAATTACATGCTTATTACTATATGGAATAAAATTATATATGAACTTTTTTGTTCTATATAAAATTTGTCAAAATTATATGGAAAAAAACACTATTGAATTATATCAAAATATGATACTTTTAAAGTTGTATTTAGAATATATTTAATGTTAAAAGTTGTATGGTAAAAGAATGCATATTATAGTAAATTAATAGTACATATATCATAGATTTATGTTTATTTTTATACAATATAATTTTTATGATAATCATAGCTAACATTAAAGTCAGTCACTTGTCAAGGATAAATTATATTACTTATACATATACATATATAACATCAGTTTTGTTTTATACTGTTACTATTAGTTTCATTTTAACTAAACAATGTAACTAATTGGTTAAAAGTAAATATAATCAAAAAGTAAACTTTAGTAGCTGATATTTCATACAAAAAAATATCGGCTATTTTAATTATTTTATGTTTATTTTTACAATTCTAAATTGAATATTATAAGTGGTCACAAACCAAGTTCCTTGCATATGATTTCGAATAGTAAAAATCTACAATAATCTTCAGTAACTTATTATCATCTTTTAGATGCATTTGTTAAATAAAATAAATATACACTTCGTAGTAAATATGCATTCGTAATCGGAGTGTAATTTAAATAGATGACCAAACTTTGGTATCATATTTTCCTTTTTCTGATAAACGTTCAAATCAAGTAATCGCAAGTAATGATATTATTTCTGCTCTTGAATAGATTAACATGTATTATAGTAAATCGATCTCTGTTTAAATATTTTACAAACGTAATAATCACTCTGGTGAAGTCCAACTCTATGAAATAAATTTTCAATCTCACATTTATACCACTTCTCCGTATTTTTAGGAAGAGCAGAATACAATATCAAACTTTGATCGCCTATTTTTAGTGCATCGTGTATATTTAAATAATATACTTAAAAATAAATAATTAAACTTAAAGAGTAAAGAACTACAAATTAAGAAATTTAAACTATATCAGATTTTTACTTTTATATAGAGAAAATTATTATTATAGAGGATTCCAAAGTTAAACATACTTTTGTCAATAAAATAAATTAAAATTACTTCAAAATTGAAAATACGCGTACGTATCTTCCATGTATTCGCTAATAATATAATAAAAAATATTCCCTATTTAATATATCAATGGTTGGATTTACATATAACATATATAAATACTTCCATAAATACTTTACAAGTCATTGCTTAATATTTGGGGATAAATTTTTACTTTACTCAGGAATAAGGTTATATTATATTTATATAAACAAGTCTTCCTTTTATATGGGCATCTATGTCTATGTATCAATACAATGAAATCTCGATGAAAAGCTTGATGCTTACGGCTCGGGTGAATAAATTAATTGATTACTAATAACACGCAGTACAGCGTCATAGTGCAACCAATGTAATTGAGTAACCCAAGACGTCGAAGTAATGCGGTTCACCCGCTGTTAACCACTGTTAGGGCAGTAGTTAAAGTTTACAGTTTTCGATGACCGTAACAAGCAATTAGGGATGCATTGAAGGTTACAACTTGTAACTTACAAGGAACCAAGTTCTCTCTTTGCGCCATATCTAACAAGATTTGCCTCCTTGTAAAGGAGAGTGGATATGAGTCATATCTAAGTTATAATCTGGAAGTTCCAATGTTATAGTTCATCGTTCAATTACGAATGATAATAGAAATTGATTACAAAGATCTGGCGCAATTTACATGGATGCGAAATACGTACAACCCTAGCTATATCACTTTTATCGAGTGTAACTAATTTTTGCTGATACATCATCATCATCTTTTTAGTAATTAGATTGTTTCAGATTTTAATCAATATTCTGATTTGAATCAAATTCCTCACAAATTTATATAAGGGGTAATATGCAGCTGGCAAAACCTATAAAAGTTAATGACCTTGTGATGTACCCCCCCCCCCCCTCCTCAAAATATTAACATTCCAAGTATAACATATAGACCTTACTTTTTAAAACATTGTTGGTTTACTTTTATTACATATTTTATAGAGCCCTGGTTGCATAGTTTACGGTATGGCCGGATAAAAATTGTACTTCACGTCGCCATAAGTGACGTTTATTTGTTTCTTTTTATATTTTATGTTAAATTATTTTTTTATGTATTGTCCTGTATCTTATAACATATTTCACATATTAAAAATAGTGTCAAGCCTGAAATTACTACTTATTATAATTCTATAAAATATAATATGACTTATATATTATATGTAGTATGCTTTAGACAAATTTATGAGAGAATATTTATGTTAGATGATATATACGCCCATCACTATTTTTTTCAATTAAAGTAACATTTTATAGAAATGAGAAAAAAGACATTTATGAATGAATTAAGAAATAAATCAGTGCATAAATCTTTTTAAGAGAACTTGCAAACATATTTTTATACTGATTTATTTTTCACACAGTGGTAAAAGAATCAAAGAATAAAATTAAATGTATAACTTGATAAAATGATAGCATAATTATAATGTAGAATCGAACCTAGTATTTGTACAAATTTCAATATATTATATATATCTTACAATATTTGTTACTGTATTTCCATATGTTTTAATCTTATATATAAGTATATTAATTGCAATGTTATATGTAGATATACTTAATTTAAAAGGTTGTGCAGTAAAATATATGAGCTAATAGTAGTACATATAATGAATACATATAATTGTAAATTTACTTTTATTTATACAATGTAATTTTAACAACTATAGCTTAATTATAACAATTACAGCTACGATTAACATCTTCACAGTCCTTAGATCTATATATCAGAATAATTAAGACCTATGAACATGTTAAATAATTTTATATACAACCTCATCTTTGTCTTTTATTGTTACTATTTCCATTTTTACTGGACAATGTAACCAAAAGCTCAAAAGTTCTTCAGTATAACCAAGTAAAAAGTGCATTTTAATGGGTGTTACTTTGCGCACAACAATACCAGCGATCCTTATGATGTTGTGTTGACGCTTAATAATTATCTCGCTTGCAAACAATCCGTGCCAAGTTCCTTGTACAAAATTTCGGATAAACAAATCTTCTATAGTAGTTTCTGATGGCCTATTACCATCCTTTACATTTGCTAAAAAAAAATACATTTAACAATCCATATATATTCAAATAACGTATACATAGATAAAAAGCTGAAAGAACATAATATAAAACTAAAACAAATTTTAAATTTTGTATATAATTTTAATTTAATATTACCATTAAAAGTTGTTTTATTAGTAAAACAAATTATAAAATATGCCTACATGTATTCCATGAGTTCCATGACTTTTTAGCAGCAATTTCATGTGGTGGATATGCCATTTCATATGTCAATGGTTGCACTACCTTTGGTTTTGGTCTATAACGTCCAGCTTGTACTCTATGAAGTACTGTGCTGACATGTAAATACCTTTTCGCAACATTATTTTGATTAATTAATATCTGAAAATAATATTTCATTTCTAATTTAGTTTAAGAATAGGGTTATGTTACATATATATTTCATGCACCATATATAAATGTGTACATACAGGACGTAGATATGGTATTAAACTCATTATTTTTAACTATCTATTATTAAACAAAAATTATATTTATATTATATTTCAAATTTGGTAATATTTAATACATTGAACACTGAATTTAACAATTTGAATTCGTGGCAGTAATACCAAACTCTTAAGATACATCTTTCAACTGTATAAATGAAAAAAGTGCAAATTAAAATTGTTATAAATGCATTGCATACTAAACGTTCTCTGAATATTATGTCATACAAAAATAAAATTAATTATAATCAACAACGCTTTAAAAATGTTACTTAGTGATAATTTAAAAATTGACTTTACATGAGCTGGCATCCATGAAACTTCAAATTATCTCGCTCAATAAAAGGTGCGAGAGGTTGAAAAGAGCTATTCGAGGGTAAAAATAACTTTTGTCATAAAAGTCATTGATTCGAGATATTATTGTTTAATTTGAAAAGTTTCTTTTTTTTCTTCAGCTCTATGCATCATTCTTACCTAATCCGAGGTCTTTTCCTTAGATTTTCATAGTCCAATAGTAAGATAAGTTTCACCTCATTGATCTAAAATTTTCTCCTAGATTTCATCTTCCATCTCTCAGGGTGGTAGAATCGCTTCGTGGTTATTTCGTAATGTAGAAACGAAACGAAAAGACACCCTCAAAGAAATTTATGACCATTTTATTGTTAAATGCAAAGTAATTAAGATTAAGTATCTGTAAAGGACAGAACACTTTTCAAGGATCGTACGTGATTTTAACGAAAATTTACCATGTTCGCTAATAACTAAACTCACAGCATTTTAACACTAGTCTACCACACCAGTCAAATTGACAATTTTATTTTACAATTTTATTTTAAAATTCCTACTTCATGTTATATTTTTTTTCGCAATGATATAATGACTTTCGCAACGATAACTAAAAGAATAATATAATGAATTTTATTTTGTTTTTTATGTATTCAAACTTGAAATAATTTTGTATCAAGGTTACTTATACCAATACCAGTCAAAATGACTTGTCAATGTGTAAAAGGGTCCTGCAATCTGTTTATCGAACCCCAATTAACCAATTTCCTCGTTTTGTACAACTTCTCACACGTTTTTACAATTTTTACTGCATATCATTCGATATGATGATATCAGTTATCAGGAAAATTCCGGATCGATCGGTAGATCGCTAGATGTTAACACTAGAAATACCACACCAGTCAAAATGAATGGTTCTACAATTTTATAAATATGTCAACTCTCGTTTAGGGATCATGGTCCCAGATAGATTAATAATACAAAAAATGTACTACATAACATGGAATTGTTTTTGTAAGAAAGTGATAAATCAATAAATATAAAAATATTCTATTATTACGTATTTTTTAAAGACCAGTCATTTTGATTGGTTTCGGTAGAAATAGCTTCGTGTTAACTATCGGTAGTTCTAGTGTTAAATAATATATTCCCTTTTTTTTTTTGAACTTCTTGTCATGCAACCCGTATGGGATATTTGAACAACATATAAACGTATTTTGCGATTTATGTACATATATACAGGCAATTTCAAAGCTCCTAATATACACATATACATATCGATATTGATATAGATAAAGCCGAGTTTATACGATTATGTGAAAAAAGTAGATAATACTTTAAGCTTAAATATTGTAAGTAGGCATCAATATTTTTTTATCAACATTAATCAATCATCACATCAATAAATTATATAATTTTATATGTAATACACATTCCTGGTTTTGGAATAAACATTTAAGAAGATGATTCCCCTTACTTTTTAAACTTACACCTACTAATATAATTTTGTGTATATGTTATATATGTTGTGTATACACATATTAGCTACTAAAAATTTGTATGAAAATTTAATAACTATTATTGTTTATCATAATTAAAGTACTGCTTATAAACATCGATGGCACTTAATTACACCCAATAATCATGAATAATTCCCGCAAGTCGCATAAGCAAACATAAGTTTTATGTTTATAATTATAGACAACAAATACTATGTTGACAAAGAATTCGCTCGTCATCTCTCGTAGAAGAAAGAAACAAATAATTATTAAACTGAAGGCTAGCGTTGCGTATTCTGTCAAAACGAAAATTTCTTTTAATATATTAAATAAAAGATACAATATACGAGACTACTATTATTAATAATAGTAACAATAACATACAACGAAATTGAATACAAACATGCTGGAACAAACGTTAATTTAACATCGAAGAAAAGAAATTCATTATATATAATCTTATTGTTGTAAAATAAATGCATAAAAAAATAATTTTTATAGAGGAAGTATATTTTTCAAATTCTAATATGAACGTAGCAATTATGACAAAATTTGTTATATAATTACACTTGATATAAAATACAAGCCACAGTAGATAAGATAATAACCTGTGAGAAATTTAAATGAAGTAAGAAATTAAGAATAGTCTAGTATAAACTAAATTATATACGAGTACATATATAATATATGTACTATTATGCAGTATAATAGATAAGTATTGTATAATACATATATAATCATACATATAATTATACATATATAACATTAGCAACATTTTACATTTTCTTATATTTGCAGGAATTACTAAATTGATATCTCGCATACTAAAAAAAAAGATCGAAATTCATGTCTGCATTAAATGTTACGATATATAACGATATATATAAGGTTATAGATATTTAGAAAATAGTTTTGTAGGAAAAGATACCGAAGGAAGAGAAAAAGAATCGCGTCGATGATAATCGAGGGCAAGAACAAAAAAGGAGGAACATAAAATAATAAAGACCCGATGCACACGAACGACGCGGCAGCGACACGTTGCCGTAGTAGTGTCGCTGTGCGATTGTAAATTATAGACGTGCGATGCAATATCGCTCGTATGCATTGCAAGATTATGTCCGATGCAGACGAGCGGTTTACGGCAAATCGCCGCAACGGCAACGAGTTGGAAGAACAAGGAAATACATATATATGTATTCTTCTTTTGTGAGACAGAAGAACTTTATTTCTATGTTTTTCCAACGACAGCAGAACGGTGTCGTACAGGAAAAGTTGGTTGTCTGCAACGAGTCTTAAAAACATATACGTAGCCGCCAAATCCATAGAGATATAAGAATAAAGTGTGCGAGACACTTGTTACCGTGTAAGTGGATGCGACTAATACGATATAACGATAGAAAGAGAACAGAGGCCTTTTTCGCCCTTGTCTGATTAGACATGCACACTGACGCCGCTCGTTGGTGTTATGCTTACATATTTACTGTACGAATATACATGCGTTATTAAACAAGGATACAAGGATCTCTACTCAACGTTCTCTTTCTATCCCTGTATCGCTTTTTCATCTCGTTCATGCACTCTGTTACTCTTTATGGCCGAATCGCACAAAGTTGCTATATCGCTGCGGCATCGTATCCCTGCCGCGTCGCTCGTGTGCATCGGGCCAAAGAGTAGCATAGCTGGTGCGTGGGAGGTGGTAAGGTGGGGAGCATCGAAGGGTGGAGGATCGAGCGTTGGAGGGGCAAGCGAATGAGATTTAGTTGGGTGGGAGAGTCGGTGGGACGAGTGGAAAGTCTGAGCTGCTTGCAGTCTCGTTGATCCAGCCTCGGGTAGTATGTACCGTGACGTGACAATGGCGGTAGTCGTAATTACGAAACGGTACGTTATTGTGATCAGCTGATCAAGCGAGCCCAACGGAAAGAGCAAAATCGAGAAAATACGCGCGATAAATAATAGAACGAGGATTCGAGACGGAGTCGAGGTATCGAAGCTCTGCGAGATAATTCGAAGACAAAAAGTCAAGAGAAGAAGGGAATTGGATTTTCGGCTATGTCATTGCGCTTGTGATTTGCTCTGCCTCTAGGGCACCGGTGCTCTTTTGTGTTGTGTGAATAGTGGTTTGCGTTTTTGCGGCTGTGTTGTGTGCATGTGTGCGTGAAATTCGCAAAAGCGATAGATAAATGTGTCTTAGCCATGCCTGCTGTGCGGAAGTATAGAAGGGATACCAGTGAAGTGAGCTGCTGTCTCAAGTATGTGATCTTTGGATTTAACGTGATGTTTTGGGTGAGTATTACATCTCGATATTGCATTTCTAGCTTTCTGTCTCTATTAGCAACGCATCTCGTTTTCTATCATGTTTTTTCAACGTTATTGCTAGACTGCGGATATTCATGCGAAGTCATACTTTTACAAAGATAATTTAGAAAATGTAACTTGGATGCACAACTCTTCTACATGTAACATAATATAATATTATCTTTTAGCTACTTTATATATATATATATCGACACATATTACACGCATTTCTAACGCCTCCAGAAATGCATGAAAATCCGCTGTTTAGTTACTATACTTTATCAAGTCGATGGTAATTTTCATTCGTTTGAAATTGAAATTTATTTTTCATAAAAACGCGAAGAGCTAGTAACTTTTGACAGTATGTCTTGTTCCAAATGGCAAATAGGGGTTATGTCGTGATTAATGATTAACTCATTGACTAATCTGGTCAGTGATTAATTGACGAATTAACATTTTGTTTGCAAAAGTATATTTTATCGTTTCGTATAATATATTATTAGTTAATATATAAGTAGAATATACGAAAATGAGCAAAGATTTATACACAAGTGAGCTGTTTGTTTTAAAATATACGCGTGAAAGAAATGCAGCTCATCAAAAAAGCAACGAAGTATTTTAAACAAAGAGTACAACGAATAACCTGCAATGCAGCCCTTGTGTACTCGAATTGCTCCAACTGCGAAAATCATGATACAGGACGTCCATTTACATACAGACTTGCCAGAATTAAGAAGTATACAGCACACTTTGATTTCCATTCTGTAAAACGTAATCTCTTTCTTGTAGATTTTGAATTCCAAGTTGGATAAGTAGTTCCGATAACGTGACAAGATAATTTGAAATTATGTGTCTAATAAAATTATATGTAGGTATAGACTTAAACGGATGTTTGTTTTCGTCTGTTGTTTAAAGATAAATTTATTTGCATCCTGCACTTTCCCTTTTGATAATATATATACATAAAGTTTGGCGACTAAAATTATATTTCTGTTTCAATAGTATAAAACAGAAGGAATTTGCATTACGACGTGAATAGAATGTAAAACGAGTCGTATTTCATTCATTATGTTTATCGTAATTTGAATTAATTAACAGATTGATATTTAATTTCAAAGAATCAAATCCAGAAATGTTTGCATTATTAATTGCTTGAATAACATATTACGAATTATGCAATTTTTATTATATCATTCATTTGATGATCATTTAAAAAGCATAATTTTCCTATTCGAACCAAAACGTCTTTCGCAACATTTTCTCTTGTGAACAACGAGGAAGTTACTATAATTTTTAATTTATAATTTGTACCGTTAAAACTATAATTATTATCGTTGGCCGAGAACCATATAAATATTATTACTTTGTCTTTACAATAGAACAAGTTGAAGGAAGAGAAACCTTATTAGAGAAATATTTACACGCGTTTCTACGTACATGAATAATTTACGCTATTTATTCGTTATCTGGTTGAAAATTTATAATAATCGCAGTGAACGTGATAAAAATCGCCATAGCGTTTCGACGTTCTGATAGACACTATTATTACGACGCTGTAATTTATGACTTATGAACATAACCTGACCTCTTGGTCTTTCTCAATCTTCTCATTTAACTCGCTAGAGGACAAAGGCAAATTGAGTAGACAAGATAAAAAGAAAAGCAAAAGAGGGGGCAAAATGATTCGGAATGAGCGTACGCCTGACCCTGACATTTTTTAAGCTAGAAATCCACCTATAATTGACATCGCGTTATTCCAATATATTTATAACATAATTTACATATATTAGCAGTAAAATCGATAAAGCGCGGTAGTAAATTAGAAAATTAGTCAGGATCGTGCGTGTTTGGTTTGGGACACATTAAGGGGGTTTTCTCGTGTTAGTAAACTCAAGTGACTTTCATGAATGTTTTTTTTTAGACCAGCTACTAGTTATATGGAGCGAGACCTTTTTAAGATGTAAATATAATCTTGAAGAACAAATATCACTTTCTTTTCAGTTCTTCCTATTGTTCATTGTATATTGTACAAGTGATTTGATCATCTTTGACGATGTAATCATTGTTACCGTGTAGTATAGCGTCTATCGCAGCCATCAGTAGACTGCGGATGTTCATGCAATTCTGTGCTTTTATGAATGTAATTCATGAAATCAGGTGTACATAGAAATTTGTTTCATCTACTAAATACCATAGTAAGTGCTCTACTTTAAATATCGTTGTTGATATACGAAAATCCCTTCTTGAATCAGAAATAGACCAACAAATTACTTGTAAATTCATATCCTGCTTGTAGTACTGTGTTAAAAGTATACGGTATCAGGTTCCTGTTACTTTTTACTCGATAAAAATTGCTGCCCTAGCAAGGATCAATTTGTTATTGTTAAAGGTTAAAAGATATGCTTTTGAAATGGGCAGGAAGAAACAGAGAGCAGTCGGATAATTGCAAATGGAGCTCGTGATTCTTATCTTCTCCTATGACATATCTCGAATTTCTGTTTTGAAAATCAAAACGTGTAAGCTTTAGCTCCTGACAGATTTTATATGCTGTATATTTACGTGTATTATGTATGAGGCATGTTCTATTTTTCCGGCTAAGCCGTAGAGCCATAATCTACAAGTGAAAATAAGAAGAAAATGTTCCATAAAGTTTGGTCGTAAACGTTTTGTTATAGAGTTACACGTAAATATTGAACGCAGTCTGAATACGTGTGTAGCAACAGATTCTACGGATTATTCCTATTATTATTATTTATTTTATTTAAGGCTAGTTTTATTAATAATTTTGCCGCTCGTATTTAGTTTAATTCTCAAGAAATTCGTAACGTAATAAATTCCATGCCACATCGATGTCGAGTTTGTACTGCGAATATCAGCGTACTGTAACAACATGCTGTGGTCAGAATTTAAGTATTCAGGCAGCTCCAGTTGCGTATAATAGGAATAACGTAGAAACGTATAGAAGTTCGTAATTCGCTTTACCGTATCTCATATCTAGTTTTCTGCATATTCCTGTTATGCACCTTGTTAATCGCTTAAAATGCCTTAAATAAAATAAATAACAATAATAAAGCATTTACGCATAAAATCTCAACATGTGACATTTTCCCTTTATTTTCACTTGTAGATTATATTCCTAGAATTTGACCGGAAAAATAGGGAACTATGCTATAGAGCTACTCACATTAATATTCAGACACAATACTACGTATCCCTGTATTTGTGGCGATTTAAATATCCTGCTGCTTATTCTATGAAAATATGAACCGCTTCTCGTAGCCCGACAGTGAGTAAATAATTTCCCTCTAGCAATTTTTTAATTAAACAACGTTTAATTGTACATACAGCAGATTTTCAGCAAAGAATCGTCTTGTTTTCACGTTATACTAACATTCGGTCGCTCCTTTCCGTTCTGCGATCTCGCGATTTTTAAAAACGGTTCCAAACGCGAAATAGATTTATTCTGTATAATTAAGCCAGAGCGAGACGAAATGAACGTAAATATTTTTATAACTTATCAGAAAATCTAGCATGTCACGAAAAGGAAAGAATACTAGGTCTGTTAAAAGACGATTCGCAATTTATTATAGAGAAAAGCGGTAAAAGTTATCGTGGAATTGCTAAATTATTGGTATCAATTGCAGCAGATATTAAAATACGCGAAGAAGAAGACCATGTCGAATTTAAGAAACAGAGAGAATAATCTTCTGTTTGTTTAAAATTTATTGTACAATTATACGCTACTTTTAGAAAGAAATTGTTTGCGTATATTCAAGCTACAATAAATGCTTCATTATATTCGTAGAATAAGCAACGCAACGTTTAAATCATCTTTCTCCTCCTACACAAACCAGTAAATACACAGACACTGTCGTGTACGAATATTAATGTGGATAACTGTACCTATTTATTGTGAGTCTAATTATAGAGTAAGCGTGTAATTTGCGGAACCTTTCAAACGATATGGTTGAATTCTTTCTATCATTTGGTAGAAAATTCAGAAAATGTAGACATAACCAATATATATATATATATATAGATATACTAATATTCGTATGCTTCCTACGTATCCATAATAAAAAACATTTATAATAAAATCCAAATACTAGAAATATGAGACGACGATCCTTTCGAAATTATTCAATTTTGATGTAAAATATTATTTTTCTGCATCATCAATTTCGAAAATGTTCGCACAGACAGATTTAAATGGGCCATCTTAAAAAAGGACCGTATGAATATTAGTTGATTGCTTCTGGCTGTATCCATATATATACATATGTGTGTACATCACCAGTAAGTTCAATCACATAACATTTACGCTTAGAAAAGGAAAAACACCGGACATCCAATTAAATGGCACCCACATAGCACAAAGTACGTCAAATATCTAGGAATACATTTAGACACACGCCTTACATGGAAGCATCACATAAAATCAATAACAAACGGAATACGTGAAAAAATGAAGCAGATGTACTGGTTAATCAATAGAAAATCTAAATTAAGCATAATGAATAAACTAAATATATACAAAACAATAATCAAACCAATCTGGATATACGGAGTCCCACTATGGGGGATGGCAGCAATGAGTCACATAAATAAAATAGAAACAGAGCAAGCAAAAATCTTAAGGACAATAGTTAACGCTTCATGGTACGTCAGAAATGAAGACATGCGAAAAGATTTAAAAATTCCAACAGTTAAAGAGGAAATCGCCAGATATGCAAAAAAGTATAAAGAAAGACTTGCAACACACCCAAATCAGCTGGTTGCTGATACGAATAAAACAATAATAGAAAGAAGACTGAAGAAGAAGCATCCTGCAGACCTCACAATAGAACAATAAATAACCTGAAAGACGGAGTCCCGCTGGGGGTAGCCATCCACATGCTATATTTATCAAATATTAAATTATAATATTTTACCAAATGTCCTAATGGACAAATTGTAAAATGTAAACAAACAATAAATAAAAAAAAAAAAAAAGAAATGTGTGTACATACATAGTATGATATAACGAAAATGGTATATCGATTTTTATTGCGTGAGTGTAATATTTGAATTTATGCGATTACTTAACTCGCCCTGTTCGTTCCAAAGGTCACTCATTGTCAATTAATAGGATAAAACGAAATACGATCGTATTTCGTGTAATTAATGATATTGTAATAAGTCAGATGAGTATACAAAGTATTAGAAGCCAAACGCACTACAATTTGTATAAGAGAAACATTTGCAGAAGAAAACAAATATATAAATGTATACATTTATGTATACATTTTATTAGTTTTCGCCTACCAAAACGAGATTGATTTACATAGATTTCTTATTCAACTTCAATTACATATACATATTTAAACTTACTCTTAATTATACACTCTTTACTTTATACTGAATTACTTCAGAATACTAATTACCTATATTTAATACCTATACTTACCTCCATTTAAATATCATTTTTCACATTTCGCCATTTTTCCAAACATCTACTTTCGTATTATTTTAAATAAATACAGTAACATAAATACAGTAGGAGGAAAAATTATTTCCAATGTAAGCTAAATTGAAAGCATTAATGCATCGTTGACGCAAGACGATTTTCACGCGACAAACATGAACATATTTTTCGAAAATATACGGGAATTTCAGTAAAACATTTATTTCACAATTATATCGTGTACTTATTATTATTATTTATTTTAGTCCGTTCCTTTTGGCTTTGGACGAATTTTCGATTTACATTTCTTACATTTATTGTATTGCACTCCTTAGCATATTCTTATCTCTAGTCGCTAAACTAACGACTACAAACTATTGCAACTTACGACTACACATTATTGTCCTTTGGTCTTTTGCCTCCTTGCTGTGCTACCTTCTTGCTCTTCCTGCCCGTCTTGTATTGCCCTTGCCCTTCTCTTCTCTACTATTGCTTTTAATTCTGTCAGTCCTTCTCCATTCTATATCGTGTACTTTTCTACTTCTTTTTACCTTAATAAGGTTGAAAGTGAATAAATTGTGTTATATTTTAAAAGTATGTGTCTTAACTCTTAGAGTGCTATGGATGCATATATACGTCTGGCGAAAGTCATCGGTGTGGACTAAGGACGCATATATGCGTCTGGCGAAAACCATCGGTCTGGACTAAGGACGCATATATGCGTTTGTCAATTTTTCCGAGCACCTACGCAGAAGTAATACTATTACATTTGCGTGAGATAAATATAAATGCATTTCAATGTTAATGCCGCGTTCGAAGAAACTGTCTTTTCTTTTTTTTTTTTATTATTTAATACTTTGCATTCACAATTTGTCCAATTTGGACATTTGGTAGAGTAATCGTGCCGGCACAACACAATTATCAAGAAGAAAATGTGTTGTTCGTGTGAAAAATAAGAGAAGGAACGACAGAAAATGCGATGTCGGATTATGTGTCGATGATTGTTTCGAAATTTTCCACGCACAACTGAATTATTAACTTGTGTTATATTTACTAAATTTAGTTTTCTAGTTTATTGTTTTCTAGTTTACTACCCGAATTCTAGTTTATCGTAAATTTCAATGTTTATAATAAATAATTGATACTAAAAAATAACGCTCTTGAATCATTTAATCTCGTGCAAAAGAATTACTATAACTTATTACGATTTGCGCTTTGAATAGTCAATCATCAGAGTTCAGTATAGCGAAAAAGTATTCAGTCCACAGCGATCGTCAGCGCTGGCAGCGTGCCGTCCGTACGGATGGCATAGGCTCCGAGTATTCAGCACTTTAAGGGTTAATGGGACACAAGGATCCAACACGATATTAATATCTTAATTAATATGCAGATTGTCAACGAATTTACAAGGTTTGTTAGTTGAGAGTTGAAGAAGGAGAAAAATGTATATGTATATGTATGCGCTACCAGTGACTCATCGGAAATACTTGATGAGGACACCTGCACTTACGACTCTTCGGAAACGGTTGAACGGCCTTGAACTCGGTGAACAGATGTTCGGTAAAGAACTCCTTCTCATTCATAGCAACGGGTTGTACTGTTCCAATGTGTTCATAGACTTGATAATGTCTATGGAAAAATGTATCTATACTTGTACCTTTGGAATTGATAAGAAATATAGAACAATGTTTAAAACGTTTACTATAATAACGAGAATATCACGAGGTAAGAGAAAATTATAAAAAGATTATATTAGAGACAGTCACGAAGGATTACACACACTCCTTAAAGTCCTTACTATGATATAAAATATCATAGCTCTATGAATTGTTTTTTCTTTTATTAAGATACATATTTTTAAAATTATTTTATTTTATTAATTATTATATTTAAAAACAAGCAGAGAAATACAAAATACATTGTTAGAAATGTTCTACACGCTCGTTGTATTTACATGAAATCATAAGAATGATAGGCTTAATATTAGACGAATATGTTGTTGAATCATTTTGTCCCATTAAGACATATGTTTTTTAAAATGTAACGCAATTTATTCACTTTCACCCTTATTGAGAAAAAGGAGGTAAGATACGTACAAGATATAACGTTAGAAAAATTACAGACACCCATTAGATCTCCTCGAAATCATAAAAATTGTAAGCTTAATATCATATTAATACAATCTTGTAGTCTTACGTAAGCTGCAATACATAATATATTACAGCTGTCTGTCTTCTTGATGTTGAAAAAGTTGAAGGTTTCTGACTTATTCTGACTCTCCTTCAGTGTTTCGTTTTCAGTTTCTTAAATCAGATAGACAAAATCCGACAAGTATACTGAATCTCTCATGACCGACGGTGCATACATCAAGAAGAATACTGATTAATTTATTTTTAAATTCGATCGAATTTCTTTGCAAGTATTCGCATAAAACTCTATAGACATAAAGATCGTGATCGATAGCCGTACTATGTCGCCTGAGTGGTTTACCTAAATCAGCGTACAAGGTACTATTTAGTGGCATCAACTGGCACGTTAATTTCTAACCGAATCGTATGCAAAAGATTGAGCATATTTTAAATTTCCATATTTATAGCTTTCGGACTACGAAAATGGATTTTTGCGTTTAATAAAAATTATTCAATAAATCTAATTCTTGTCGAGTGAACAAAAAAAAAAGATCCATATCGACATGGTTAATAATTTTGGCGATAAAAATAATTTAGGTTAATAAGATATGTTAAAGCCGGAGAAATTTTCGTTTATCGAAAACGTCTCATCTCGCAATGAAACACGTTCCTTTCTATTGCGGCCACTTAGGAGAAATTAGGAAAAAATATAAAATGCAAGACAATATCAGTGAAATCGCAAACATACGTGAAGATATTAACAACGCAATTACATTCTTCAAAGAAATCAAAATTTATGCTCAATTATAGAGACAAGTGGAAATACTTAATTATATGTATAGTTTATAGCGATGTACGGCTTTTTATTACATATACCACGTAAAATCATATAAATGGGAAAATTTGTCTATCTCTATACACATTACGATAAAAATAAATGTAATTGTACCAAGTCGCTCATAACTGTAGCAGTCGATGCGACTACAAACCTTAGATAAAAGAAAAGGATCTCGTTGATTATTATTAGACTGTGGATTTCTATGAACTTATGAGAAACTTGAAACTGCAAGAATGTACAGAATGCAGGTAATATGCCAAAAAACGTATAGAGCATTCAAAGTAGAATGCTCGTTAGAGTATTTAACACCTAAATTCCATTCATTTAATTACATTGATAGCAATACGAATTTCCATAAACACGTGCAGCCCAGTTACATATGCTTTGACTGTATATTTGTATAAAATTTCCTGCTCTGAATCACATTCTGACTCAATTAGTAAATTTTTATTCATCCGATTGGAAAGTTGGCATTGGTGTTGCCCTTAGTGGAAACGTTGCTTGTTTTCCATCATTACTACTTCCTTTCTGCAGCTCTTCATCCTTATTGTCCCACTCGTTGCTAGGACTGTTTGAGGAATCTCATTACAAAACTTGCCTGTAAAACCGGTTTCTAACCAGTGCAACCGGCCACCATGGCATGGCTTTGCTTTTCTCGAAGGAAGTGTGACTTCTTCGATTCCTTTGCGCAGTAAGAAGGCAAACTTTCGGTATCGTAAAAACTCTCGTGTATAGTTGCACCTTAAAGACGCTTCGCTTTACACGCTTTGCAATTTGTTTGGAAAAATAAAAGAACGAAACTAAGGGAGAGTCCTTCGATCGAACACACAGTGATTATAGTTCTGTTAATTCATTAAGGACCGAGCAACGGTTTATCATAATGTTAAGAATACCTCGATTTCTTTATATTTTGTAGAATTGCAAAATCTAGCTGGGAGAAATAGCGACGAAAAAGATATTACGCGAATTTGCTTTCGTAGCCACAATATTGAGAAACGGATTTGGCAATGTAAAACGATCGAAAGAAATGTTGCAAATGACGAGTGATTTTGAAATTATTATTCTTTGATTAAATATATAAGATACAAATTTCTTGCGGTTAAAAGAAAGCTATGAGAAAGATATATCTGCAGAAAATAATTCAATAAATTCTTTATTCTATTGAGCAAATATACTTCATCGAGTTTTAGCTTCACAGCTGTGTATTTATGCCATAAGTATATTTTAATGGCCTTTTTGAAGTCGTGAAGCAATGTTTTCCTAATGTAATTTTTGTATCATTATTTTAAACGTAGTCTCTGAAGCATACGGTTGTATACACTATACATACAATATACATTGTATACAATATAGTTTGTAAGTATACAATCAGAGAATAAAGCACTGTATATATTATTCTAATAAATTCCTCGTCCTATTTTCTTCTCGTCTAAATGATTTCATACTTGAACGTCTGAAATTTAATACTTGATAGATACAAGATAGGTGCAAACTAAAATAGAAATTTGCATTAATATTAAATAGCCGAAAATGTGATCCTAAGAATTTACAATATTTAGAGGGGGATGAATTACTTTGAACAATATTATATCTAATTAATAATATAAAGTTGTTGCTAATCCGAGGAACCTATTTACGTATTACATGTTATTTAAAAATAACATCTTTAAACATTATTGGTACGTAATTAGGTTTATAGAGTCGTTCTGCATTTACACAATTAATTAGATCCAAGTATATCCTCCTTGCTTCTTTAGACAGCTTCTGTTTTTGAATTAATTTTATTCACAAAAAGTATGGAATATACGAAAGATAGAAAAATTACATTGAATAGTGAAACGAAATATTTCAGAACTATGTAAAATTCCCTAATATCTATTCAAATGTAAAATCTATTTCGGATCATACAGAACCGAAAAGGACAGTAGAAATTTCATATCATTTAAACTACTGGTTTATAGACTTAACCTGCAGTTCGGTTACAGCTGCGTGTAATACGAAAACCACGTTGCAAGAAATTTTATTGAATAAACAGCAATTCGTAACATAAGACGTACCATATTATAACAGACCGTACCGTTGGTTCGCTTTCTAATCATTACGTAACTCTTAAGTGCTATAACAATATAATAGTCGCTTAGAACCTACTGTTACAGAAGACAAATTAACCCACTTTTTACAATTTTAGTATCGATATAACTTGTTATCGAAAAGAAGATATAAATAATATTAAAACAACGAACTTTGTCATGTTATAAAATAAAGTGGCTGCTGCGAATTATCTGCACAATGTACTGTAACATTTACGTATTAATTAATTTCCTCTTCACGTTTCTATCTCTTCAGATGTCCTCCTTTTTGAACTATTTTCTTCGTAGAAAGTCTGGAATACACAAAAGATAGTTGCAAATAAAGTTTCATACTTATTAAAACATAAAATCTTCTTCGGGTCATATGGAGGTCAACAAGGACAGCAGAAATTTCACACCGTCTAAGCTATGGAAATTTGATAGTATGAAAATGAAATTAGAATTTAATAAAAATACACTTCACAGGAAAATGAGGATATGCAAATACTTTTTGTTGCTGAATGAAGAACTTTTTTACACTTTTGTGTACATTGGGTTTAGTGTTTAGAACAATGATATATCACTTCGATATTGTATTTCAGTAATCACGAACCTTATGGTGTCGTGACTTATTAATCCGGTTATAAACAGCTTGCGTACAATATAAGAAGGATTATGACTATTTAAAAGCATTCATGGTGTCGTTGTTATGTGATTAAATCCGACAAATCTATTCAGGTCATCGTATTGCGTAACGAAGTATAGTAATCTTTTAGTAGATCTTTACCATTTTTCTCGCAATATCTGCAACTTGTAACTGATGGAAATTAACACTGGGAAACTACATATAATTAAAAGAAATTTTAAAATCAGATTATATCAGTTATTACTATATCGATACTATGGAATCGTAGAATACAGACGTTGAAGTCACAAAAGTATCGTGATACCTTCCGACTACTACTTTTTGCATCGTAATAACGCACCGTAATAACACACGTTTGTCACTGTTCATTTCGTATATCGTTTCTTCTTGTTATAACTCTTTTTAACGATGCTTCCAATGGCACATGTCTATATGACATTTTCTTTTTGTCTTGACCTATAGAATATAATGACAACGTTTGGTCGGGAAAACTGGGACTCCCTGTATATCCATAAACTGAAATCAAATTTAATACACAAGTACCATTTCGTAGGATTCGACAGCCAGCTTCCATACTGCAAGCTCATTACTCAGTCAATAGATTGGTATATGTATGTCGGGTTATCGTTAGAGTCGAGAGCGCGTAACAATTCTTCATTTGAATTAGCCATCGTTCTGTACAACAGAAATTATATTTACAGGTATAAATGTGACTTTTTACAAAGTTCGACGAATAACCGTGGTGTTTAGACACGCGAGATGCTATCGACAATGTTCCTGGGTTCGATAACGAATCCACTGTCAACGGGATAACTCTTTACTAAACGTAGAATACTTTGAAGCACAAAATACGTTTGCGGGGACGCTCGGTATCTACTGCTCGACATGTAACTTTCCAAGGCGATCGCACGAATAATAGACTGACGAAAATTTTCCTCTCTTTACGATTGCGTTCGTTCGTTATATACTGGTTAGAAGCATCGAGAAAGTTCCAATCGCCGTTGCTAGGCAGATTCTGCCTGCAGTTTGATTATTAATACAACGTGTGTCCCATTATATCGACACCTCCGAGGCAAAATCACACGTGGCCAGGCCCGTTCTCGAGGCCGTCTGCCGCCACAACCACGTTTCTAGGGAGAACCATACAACCGCTCCACACTTCCGTCAGGCAAAACGTCCATCCCGTGACCGTGGCTACGTTCGGCGACCAGTTGTGTCACCTCGAGCCCAATCCCACTATCACGAATCTCGAACAAATACAATCGGATTGAATGACAACAATTGCTTAATTACGGCTATGATAGAGTCTAGGCTAAAGTATCAGAGGATTTTCCCAAAATTCCAAAGGAAAGGATGGAAGGAATTCCGGTGTCCTTTCATCTCCGACATATGTAAGGTATAATACATAAACTGTTTTTGACGTTTTATTACAACAGTAATCGTGCTGTGTATATTTCTGCAAAAATCGTTCTGTTAAATGTCAAACGTTTTCTAAGAAAGAAAGACATTCGAATATTGCTGATAAGAGAATACGGTTCGTTCATTATACTCGCCAAGTATCCGATCTTCGAACCTCGGAACGAGTGCTCGCGAGTTTCGAAAATCTACTCATAACGAGATCTTAAGTTAAAATTCGTAACAGGGAAAGTAGCACTCCTGTGTGGTATATGTACAGAAAAAGTATCCCTGCAAGAAGACTACGTAGAAACACACGAATGATCTTTTTCCTTGAAATGATACGTTGCAACTCTGTGCTGATGCTTTCTAATGAGAAATGTATCTACGTAATATATAACCATACATTAGCTAAATCGTAAAGTTTCTTCGAGATACGAAAAACTTGCAAGTATCACTCGGATCACGAGAATTAGAAAGACATTGCTATTTCATTGGAACAAATGTAGGAAAATTATGGTAGGAATTATTAACAATAAACGGGACTCCTGTAGATTTTATTTGAACGTTTGTAATTGGAGGGTTGAGAAGTTTCCGTGAAAAATGATTTACACCGAGTAAATAGCTTCTCGTTACATTCGGCGACGCTGACAGTTTATGACGAAGGAGTATAAATGAAAAACTGATTTACACCGATTGACTTCTGACTTATATTATCTAAGAACATCAGCCTAAAAAGATGATTTCACGTGAACGCAGAATTTCTGGCATGTTCATTTCGATCCTACTTGGGAGTACTTGTTTTATTTGCCAAAGTAGGTTCTCATGGATGTTCCAATCTGTCGCGTTTAGGTTGCAGTCCACTTGAAAGTACAGCTTCTTGTCTTTCAAAACACTTGTAGAGGATTCGAATCCAGTCAATGAATATTCCAAGTACGAACTTAATTTCGACCTATCACTAATTACAATTATTCGTCTCAATAAATCTCGTGTACCGACTGATTAATTATCCACAAAAGAAACGTAGCAACTGATACTAATAGCAAAAATATCGTACTAAAATACGGTATGTCATAGCTGTTATCCAAAGTGATAAATGTAATTCTAGAACAGCGTTTATTTTTCTTACCTGCTCCACTTCTTTCAGCTACCTAGGCGAGTAGAGTTAGAGAGAGAGCAAAGATCTTGCGTCATTAATTGGCTCGAATTAACGAGCCATAAATCCTAGTAGAAAAAGGAAATCGAAATGTTCTCCAGTTTTTTTACTTCGATTTCCATTTATCCGGATTCGTGCAGCGTATATTTTCACAGTCGGTGCAGGTTTTTATGCTCGGAAGAGGGTTCGATGACCCTTTGTCGTGAGTTACATGGACGAATAAGTGTAGCATGCGTGCGTGAAACCCTATCTTCCGGCCGGAAAATATTATGAAGAACATTATTACTGTATCCTCTCTCGTAACTACATATTAAATGCATTTCCGACCAAGTAAACCTTTTGCTCCGATTAAACCAATACGATACTTTGAGGTTTGACACGCTCTATGAACTAACCAATCTTCTAAACATGTTGCAATTAACTCGATACCAGCTAGAAACTATATCTACTTGCAAAAATGCACGCGATAGTGTGTATAGCGAGTGGATTCTGAAAGTCGTTGCTGCTTTTTAATAATCACGTGTCTTTAAACTGAATGGGTACGTACCTCGAAAGAGAATAGAAAATGTGAGGGAGAAGTAATTAAATTTCCAAGGATCTGTAGTGGCACATTAGCCAACGGAAGATTGGAATCGCAAGAGACTCATATTGTTGTGCCTTGGAGTGCTCAACGTTGTTTTGGTTTGCTACATTCAAAGGTAAGCGAACTCTGGACAAAATATTATCGTCGTTATTCGTAATCGTCCACCGGAGTTATATTCGAACTTTTCATAACAGCGGTCGATACAAACAGACGAACGTGATCTATAGGATTATTATAGCGAGTCGTACAGTCGCATAGCGAGCGTAGAGTTGAACGAGCGACGATTATCTCTGTACTTGTATTTAAAGTGATTTTAATATACACCGACTATCACAATTTTATCAGTCGTCTCTTTAATAAACCACCTCAGATCGTTTATCGTTTAATAAGATAGTGATCGAGAACAGGAGGCAGAAATGCATAATAGATAGCTGCTACAAATGCCATTAAACATTCTGCAAATGTAGGTATGCGCATTATCGCTATTTAACTAGATTTGATGTTATCAGGTACTTCTATATGATTAGAAAAATTTAATGCTACGAAAATGAAATGTGGAAGCTGATAAAAGAAACGCTTCATTGGAAAATAATAAGAATTTTAACTAGATTACATGATTACGACATTTTAACAAGATTACGGTAAAATCAATCTGCGATGATTTCATTTTTTATTAGCACCATGGCTAGGTATGATATTTAATTATGTAATATTACAATATGTTGTAATATGAATAAATTGGTTTTTGGGAGTCAATATTCGATAATAAATCTGGCTTTTGTAACCGTCTAACTTTACAGAATTACTTTGTTGCTTGAGCAAATCTTTCTTTAGAATCTTTCTTATCTTTAGATTCAGTCGGTTTGAGAATAATATCCTAAACTGATGGGATTATTTTCGATATTAATATTACCAACGATAATTAAATAGTAAATGTATATAGCAACATATGTAGTAAACAGAAAAATGCATTACTGCTATATTTTTGATAAGTAATTTAGATCTATAGCCTGAAAAAAAGTACCCTTCTATGAAAAAGTAGCAAGCGTAGTTTCTAATTACTAATTAATTCATCATTAATTTGTACACATTGGTAGAATTCACGTATTGTTGCTATAAATCCATAAAATTCCGAATATTAATAGAATGAGATAAAAAGGCGAGTAAAACAATTCGCGATTAAGGACAAACAAGAAATAAAATTTGAAATATCAACTAGTACCTTACAAATGAGATAAAACAAAAAAAGAAAATGCAGAGAATCGGCTGTTCGGTAATTGAAAAAATATCAACAATAAATTGACGTGTGCGCTCACTCTTTTATCTTCATTTTTAACACGTGTACTATTTTTTGTATCCAGTTGAATCGTTAATGAATGAACGCACCTCATTTACCTCTTGTACAAAAACTTGTATAACGCACCTCTTGTACCAATAATAAATGTTAAAATAACGTACGTAATACTTATTTGCTGAAATAATTTCCTAATGCGGTGCACATTTTGACTGATTACGTGGATGTCTGCGAATCTCATCCAATACTGAACTACAGGCTTGGTACATCAACAATTGAGGACACGGATGCAAGAACAGTATAAGTGCACTTACCCTCCTTATGCGTCCGAGCGCATCATTCAGCCCTCCATACCTGACCTACTTACACGAAGTATACTTGCGTAATAAAAGGTCGGTTAAATCATACAGTAACGAGAAAGTCATTTTCATTTATTTTTAAATCATATACCGTGGCTGCAGAAAGTATCTGTGCGTAACCTTATTTTCCAATGAAGCGTTTCTTTTATCAGCTTCCACATTTCATTTTCGTAGCATTAAATTTTTCTAATCATATAGAAGTACCTGATAATATCAGATGATAGGAAATTTAATATACTTAACTAATTAGTATATCGATTGCAATAAATATAATCCTGTACAAATACTTTTTGTAGTCACTGTATAATGCAGTGAGAGTCAAAAGTAAAGATATACCCTGTTTAAAAAAAGAATTTATTCAAGAACTCTCACGCATGTTATAGTAATTAACTATAAGTAAATTCTAAACCATAATATAAATTTTCTCAGCTAATGAACGATCAATATCTTTGATTTTCGTCAAACTCTAGTTCACCCGTCTGAAATCTAATTTAAAATTGACAAATTTGCACAGGCTCACGAAAGTGTTTGAATACTTGCAAATGCGTTTTATGATATATTATGTGTGTTATACGAAACATTTCGAAATTTCGTTAGTACTCGTTAGTTACGAGACTCGACTATCGCAAGACTGTTACAAAATATTTTGTACAAGTGTATGTTTCGCAGAGATCACAAACGTACTTAGTCAATTTGCATTGCATATATCTGTGGAGGACGATTAAACGTATTGTTGATTAACCTCTTAACCTACGTTTTAGGTCCGAGAATTTTGGGCCGAAAACGTAAACAAGCTCGCGCAGCCTTCCAGCCATTCGCACGACTTGTGCAGTACGATGATCGGGTCAATCGTAAAGTTCCCTTACATCTACCAGAACGTTTCGAATTGTATCGCACCATTGCAGATTATTAATTTTGTATTAGTGATTTTTGTATAAATAAACTTCTTGTAGTACTTGCATCTACCACAATTATTGCATCAGGTTGTAATTACTTATCAAATATTTCACAAATATTTATAACTTTAGGAGGGCGCCGCCGCTAATATTTACGTTTGGCCCGATCATCGTACTACGGGCTATGCCCGTAATACTTACGTTTGTCCCGATCACCGTACTACGGGCTATGCTCGTAATACTTACGTTTGGTCCGATCACCGTACTACGGGCTATGCCCGTAATACTTACGTTTGGTCCGATCATCGTACTACGGGCTATGCCCGCAGTTGTACGTTAAGGGGTTGCTGTACAGAGTTAGTCGTCGTTTGGTCAGTGATGCTCGATATGCGTATGTGTACGTTCGCTCGATATTAATCGCTATGAGATTGCTCGATACTAACTGATTGTCTTAACGATCGTGTTCGTTTATTTATACTGGTCGGGGGAATATCAACTTCGGTTAACGATTGCACGTAGCGGCGACATTGTTTTGCCCGGAGTTTGTTTATCGTTACGTTTTGTACGTCAAGACGATGTTAATGTCCCGAGGCAAAACAACAACATGAGTCGCTCTCGATTCGCATCGTCCTCTGACTCGTGTGCCGCTACATATTAATAAACTTCGATGTTTTAATGTGACTAATTTTTTAATAAATATATCTTTGCAGTGAATATCTTGTAACTTCGATATACACTCGAATTTCGTATGAATTTGCTTAAATTCCTACCTCTGTGTGAATTTGGCTATGTAAAATTATCATTTTGAGGATGTTCTTCTTTCTGTAAAAATCTAATGTAGTCTACTGTTCGTTAAAAATATTGCTTTAATAAGCAATTTAATAACTTGCAATTTTTGTTTAACACTCCGTCTGCAACTTTATTAAGCAGCCTTTTTTAGCTTTTCGAGTTTCAAAAAATCCCTCAATAATTTCCTTAAGAAAGGAAAATTTGGACAGAAACGTGGAGGAAATGAAAAATTACTTGAAATTACTGGCCGAGAACGACCCAGTAAGTTAAGTATACTGCTATGCAAGTAAAGTATATCATTTGCAGAGTTTTATCATTTTATTCTTAAGATCTCAGTTTTACTCCAGTTTCCTTAATGTAGAACCATACGCGACTCTCCACGAGGAGTTGTTAGAGCTTAACAAATAAATAAATAAAAAGGCATACGAGTTAGTAAATTCGAGACACTTTAGAACTTTACAGGTACATACTATCTCATAATTGAGAATCCGTTGAAAAAGATGTTCATACCTCTTCCGCATGAAAAGTACCGTGTGAAATTACATTCAAGTTCAGCGATTCGTTTTAATTTTTAAAGCTTCTTTGCCACGGCTGGTGGTGGGTTCGTTCTGCGCGAGTGTGCCGTATTCATTGTGTTTGATCGACCGTACTGTCCCCATGTACGTCGCGTTAGCCTCGCCCTTTTACGCAGATTTCATTTCCCTCCGTTTATCATTGCCCCGTTTCACTCCATACTCATTATGACCCTCGTGAAAGTGAAGTTGTTTCTGTTGGGGTAAAACTTTCAAGCACATTGAGCACAATGGCCACTGTTGTGTCAACAAGAGATTGATGTTGGCGTGAAAGTCTTTTCAGACTACTTAAAGCAGCATTATTTTTAAGCAGTTGTGTCATACAGTGGCGGACAGAAGAAAGTTTCAAATTGATGCTTATGTATATACAAGTGAGATTTCTACCAAACAATTTTTCTATACTAAACACTCGTCTGTTATAGAACGGGCAATTATGCTATACATTCGTCCCTTTTGTCAACTATATATCAGTTTTGTAAAATTCTTCCGACTTTCCTTTCACCGTCACTGTATCGTTTCATATGCAGCAGAGCCTTCCTTATCCGGGATGAGGTAGACGAAACTATTCGGATAATGGAACAATCATTTTTCTGATATGAAATTTCGTTTATTCAAATACGCATTAAGATCAAATAAATTAAAGAAATTAACGATAGTTTCTTTAAACAAGGGGAGAGGAGAAGGGATGGGGGCAGAAGGTAATTGGCAAGAGCACGACTAAAGAGGAAAGAAGCTTATTTCGTAAAAGCAGTGAAGGGACATTTGAACACTGGAAGTGGAAAGAAATTGATAGGACAAGCCTGAGCATGGGACAAATACTATCGGAGGAAGAAAGGGCGGAAGTAGTCGAATGGCTAGCAATATAGAAAAGGGAGAAAGAGACGGAGGAGAGGTGAACCAAGGGGACTGTACAAAATGTGAAGTGTAAATAACAACCAATGAAATAATTTCAGATAGTTTTAAGAAAGAAAAGTGTTTTATAACGAACCAAAGGCAATTTCAGAATAGAAAGCAAGGAAATAAATAATTACGTAAGGCAGGTTCGGCAACGAATTATAAAAATAATGTATATATCGTAACCTACGTAACCAAGTCGAATTTCTGGGCTAGTAAGCTGAAACGAATAAACTGCTACTAGTTTTGTTTCTTAACGTATGTATTCCACTCTCTTTGGCTGCTAGGCCACGTAATTCTTTCGACACAAGTAACTGTATTGAATTACATTTATTTTGCATTCCGAACCATCTCAGCTCCTTTTCAAATTCCACGAATGCTTCGGCATGAGAAGCCATCGTATCATTATCACTTTCGTTTGCTGTTTCCATTTGTATAAAATCAATATATTTACAGCTTTCCTGCCGTTGCCATGGAATCTACGTGCTTCGCATAATTTTCAGTATCGTGTTTTTGTGTTTTAGTGTCCGTGTTTGCGACTTTTCCAGCGCCATGTATTTTTGCTAATCCTGTTGCACTCGCACCGCATTCGAGTGTTTGAATTGTGTCGTATTTCCTTCCGATAGTTATCAGTTTCGTACTAAATTCGTCTAATCATAACTCACTGAATCGTATCGAAGCAAAGAATACATTTTACGCGAAGGTTAATAAAATACGAACATATCTGAAACGAAAAAAGGCATGGGAAATATTATGTTCGGGTAATAGAGCGTCGGATAATAGAATGTCCGGATATTAGGGTATTTGGATAATGGCTGCTCGAATAAAGGAGCTCTACGCTATATTAAAGAAAATGAGACTCACATGAAAAATCATTGGGGTCTTACCTTTGTGGTTATGTCGATGGAAGCACCGGCAGGGGAGAATCCACATGTTCTATAACGTAATAAGAATCTTATAAGTGATAAAATTCAATATTTTTTTCCCGAATTCTGTTTCGTTAAATATTCAATTTGTAGCGGCACATGAGTCAATGGAAGATTCCAATCGGCAGAGACCCGTGTTGTTATGCCTTGGAGTGCCAACGTTGTTTTGGTCTGCTAGGTTCAAAGGTGAACGAACTCCGGACAAAATATCATCGCCGTTGTTTGTAATCGTCAACCGGAGTTACATTCAAACTTTTCACAATACCCACCGGTCGATACAAACAGACGAACGTGCTCTCTAGAACGATCATTATAGCGAGCCATACAATGGAATAGCGAGCGTAGAGTTGAACAGTGGCATTGAGCCAGCGACGATTACCGCCGATATAAACTATCTCTGTATTTGTATTTAAAGCGATTTTAACACTCTGACTGCCACGTTGGTCATATACGACCCGCCATGGCTTCTCCTATGACGCCACGGTGGTCATTGGTGACCGAAGCGCTTGAGCTTCTTACGATTGTAAAAATTGTATGAAAATTGACAGTTGGGGCATTTTGAATATAACCGATAAACAGAAGATACTTTGAAATAAAAAGTGCCCCGTTGAACGATTAAACATTTTTATTAGAACATCAATAAAAACAAAGATGAGAACAAATCTTGCATCTAACGGTGCACTGTGTTTGTATCCATATCTTCGAGGGATAATCTACGAATATTATTATAAACACAGCTTAGAAAATAATCGTAAATGCTGCTTTATAATCGTATAATTGAAGTTAGAAGTGTGCACATACCTTGCTATTATATATAGAATGAGCAAATACCGTTTACTAATATCTTCTACACGTTTCAACGATATATTCTGCACGTTTTGCTTGCGACGAAATAACGAATGCGAATGGTTTGTTGAAATAAACTGTTGTTATTTCTGTATTCAGAGGTAGGATCATGTTAACTGTTATTTTATTCTTTGGATAAATCTATCACACCGTTCTGAGCCGAAAACTTTATGCACTTTCTTACATGGACTAGGGATAAAAACAAAAGAACATCTAGAACCTATCGATTAAATCTATGGATTGTATCTAGAACTATTTTCTAGTATTTATTGTAACTAGCTCATCTGCATATGGATGGCGAGCGCGAACTCACGTTGTCATTTTCAACATAGACGAAGCCTTGTTATAATACGTCGCTATCAACTGTTACCAAGGTGCCACGGTGGTCACCCGTGACCGCCAATAAGATAAACGGTCCAATGGGGAAGAATGTTGTCTTACATCGTCGATTTATTATTATTTTGTCATTATACGTTTTGAATAATAAAAATTCTCCCGTGACGTCCTGAGTGAAACATGTGATTTTGGCGTGACAGTCAAAGTGACATACACCGACTGTTACAATTTTATCACTCGTCTCTTTAATAAATCAACGCGTATAATAATCAAATTGCGTGTTATATATGTTATTCTAGGATTTCATGCATTCTATAAATTCATATTTCACGAGTGAAATTAGATGGCTTCTTAAATGAGCTACTTGAATCACTCCGCGATTATATTTGATCATGTATAACCTTATATGGCCGCAAATTGTTCTAAAATAATTACACGTTAGTTCATTCGAAGGTGAAATAATTCTTCTGTAAACCGTTTCATCATTTGGCTGCGAAGCGAAAGCACCTTTTACTTTATTCCTTATCTCGAATCTGAATAAATTTTCTAAGGTCCGAATCATACGATCGCGAGGGCTATGAAATTCCAAACTCATTATATTTTTCTATAACTTTTGCCAATGACTTTCGCAAATTTTTGTGATCGATTAGTCGTTCTATTACCCAGATCAATTTTTATTGTCTCGCTTGAAATTAATAGTTCTAACATTTATGAACGACAGTGTGTACCTATCGCTCATTTGCTGAAACAATGACGTAATTCAAAGATCACGATTTTAGGGAAAACAAGATTAAATGTTTTAAATTGGTACAGTCCCGTGGTGATTCTGTCGTCGCGTGGTGAATATTTAAAGTTCACTTGTACAACTCCACCAATAGAACGTACAACAACTGTGTCTTTTGTATCAGCAACCCAAATACTACGAATTTTAATCGATATCGATCAAATTTTATGTGGATATCGCAACAAACGAGCGTATGTACCAGGGTCAGTCAGATATTAACCGGACTGCGCGCGACATATCTGCACTGTGTGGTTTATCCAAATGGAAGTGCGTAGGAGTTCAAATAGGCGTGTCTTAAATACGTTCCACCCCACGTGGTGCTTTATTTAGCGTTTCCTCGGTACACAACTCAATGAGCGGGAAGGCAGTACCATCTTCTTCCGTCGTACGATGCATAATTATTAAGTTTCTAAAGGTTGGCTGCACAAAATTCACTAGAATTTTGCATAGATCGCGACTACGGTTTAGCAATGACACGTTATCAAGGAGCCGAGTGTTCGCGAGACATAAACCGTCTTCCAATGGACGTCGATACGTTCAAAACGCATCGCATCCGTGACGCTCCGAGACGAGCGTAACATCGGCAAACGTCGAAGCTGTTGGGCAACCGATCGAGCACGATCGATGCACAACGATCGACGAAATTCGCTGGAAGATTAATATTAGTCGTGGAAGCGTGGTTTCCGTCGTTCGGAAGGAGTTAAAGTTCCGTAAAATCATAGCCACTTAAAGAGGCGTTAGGAGGACAACGTTTCAACAGCCACGAAGAAGTAGAGCAATTCGTGCGTAATTGGCTCTTGACCCAGCCCTGCACTTTCTACGAAACTGGGATGAAAAAATTAGCAATCCCGTGGCGGAAATGTAGAGAGAGAGAAATACATAGAAAAATAACCGAACTGTTCTTTTTCAAACATTTTACTGAAATATAAAGTTACAAAGGCCGGTTTATATTTGACTCGTTCTCTGATTGACTTTCCTGTTAGTCATGCACATGTGATCTAGGTATATGTAAGCTTACAAGTGTATGCATATGTAACATTTGCAAGGATTTAACAATGGATACGATACGTTTATCATGCTTAATGACTTAGTCCGTTAATTTATTTACTTTGCCGATTTATCGAAGATTTCGCATTTATCTTAGTTTGGAAGTATAAAGGCAGATCTCGGAGAGTTCAGATCGTTGTACGTTGCGAAGCTTCGTTAACTCAGGCCGTTAGGTTTCATCCTTGGCCTAATTGCATCGCAAGTAGGACGGCAGTGAATCTGTATCGATACCCGACTTAGATGAGTAGAAATATACCGAAGCATTTGTTCGGCCTCTTGTTTTATAATTGCGCATTGATATTTTATGAAGCACAGACTGTGTATCGTGCACGTAATTCATTCGCTTATATTGAAAGAATATTGTTGTTACAAAGATACTGCGATATCACGAGGCTTTACATGTTCGAAAGAACAATTGACGCGATATCCATTTTCATATCGACCGCATAGAATTTCTTTGTATTTATAAATGTATCTTAAATTAGAACGGAATTTAATCGAGTTAGGCGAATCACGAAGAAATGAATATATATTTTACATTTGACCATTGTGAATCATAAAGTGCGAATAGTTAGAACAGTTACAAATGTATGTGTCAAGTGGTTAACTCTGTTATATCGTAAGAATGTAAATAAGGGGAGAGAAAAATGAATATAACACGAAGAAGTTGCACATATGAAATTATCAATATTAATATCTTTGATTAGACTATATTAAAAATAATGTTGTAAGTTAATATGTAGTTAACATTATATACACATATTAATGTTGTTTTGTTAAAACTAACTGTATGGATAAGAAATATCGTAACGTATCTAATTATAATAAAATATAATATAATTATAAAATACTGTAAGCGAAATAATACGGATAAATATAGAGATAATAAACAACCAACGATAAATATCACATAAAAGAGTAGAAATGAAAATTCTTGTGTAACGTTAAATTTGCCACTAAAATATAATACGAAGTAAAAAATTAATATTATAACATTAAGAGAACGTTAGAGAGACGAAGGATTAAGGTTGTTACGCATTCTGCTCGAATCCTCGTATCATAATCAGGAACAAGACTCATTTACGAAATTCCAATTAATCGGTATAGGATGTCCAGTAGCTGAAAAACAGTTGAGTCGTTAAAATAATAAATATAAATTAATTTTTATTTAAAAGATGGCAGAAAAAGAAGGAATAAGATACAAACTACGCAAGAAGTGAAGATTAACAGAAGCTCGATGAAATGATATTATTCATTTAATAGGCATACATACAGGGTGAACACTGTCTATAACAATTCTTCATCTTTCTTAATAGGTAATAGTTTGCTTTAGGTTTAAGTTAAGGATACAATTCAACAAGTTAAGAATAGTGTCTTGTAAATAGTTTTTGCCAATTTACTACGTAATGGATAATCTCTTTCCAGGGGAATTTGTTACGCATAGATAATGTTGTGACAAAATATGCGTTTAATTTCTTCGGCAAGTTAGACACACAACATTCGATAGGCTATTTGTGCAGGCTTTCGCGACTGATTGTATGTGTATTAAATTGAGATAAAATATTTCAAGCTCAATCGAATGCAACGCTGGCAAAATTTAGATTTGCAGGTAAACCTGTGTAAATAAACTTGGAAATACTTACAGTTTCCCGCTTTCCCAAATAGATATTTGGAAGAGCAGCTTTCAAGAGTTCTGCTTCTAAACACGGTCGGCTTCTCTCGTTGTTAATTACTTTGAGTAATTCCCACAAGCTGTCGATATCGAATCGCTTTTTACGTAGGCGTCGTTCTAATTCTCTCGGTATTTTTAATTTCCTACCAAGCTCAGGATTAAAATCATAATTCCTTTCACAAGCCACGCAATTGCATAAAATATGTTTCTCTTCTCGTAGGCCAACTTGTCGTAGTATACATTCACTTACGAAATCTGTGAATTTACTTGTACGTAGAAAATTAAAAGTTATCTGCAAAGTACTTCATTAGACAAATCTTTACCTCACAGGTTAATAACAACGGAAAGACGAAATTTATTACCTGTTCACCTGGTTTCATGTCCTTAGTTGCGCGTACAACTATCACACCATTTTTATGTATCGAATGCACTGTATTCGCACAACAAGAGTGATGAAACAAACTAAGCAAGGAATACAGATTGTATACTCCACTACTATATCTATCAATCGATATATCCTCCTGGAAAATATATGATTAGTAGCTATTACATATTGTAGCATGTATTTTATAAAATCATATATTAATCGCAGCGGTTTGAAAGAAATGCAGTTAAAAATTGGTTGATACTCACCATAAAGACGTGTACATGATATATGTAGAATAATCGGAATAATAATTTAGCAACACTTAAGATATCATTATATCCCTGCATATAATTGGTCTGGTTTCGTAGGAATAAAGCGATATGGGCTGATTTGAATATGTATTTTGCATTTCTCTTGTCATTCTTCTTCATCGATATACTCAAACTGAGGACGGATTTCAAATTGTTTTTCAAATTATCACGTTTCGTATAAAATTCCTTTATCGAATCTATTGAAAATTGAAACGATGTTGTTAACGACGAAGTTACGAGACAATACAAATTTCTTCCTCGTTGATCGATCACTCGGTTCATGCAAGTTCACACTCTTACGAATACAACGAACGAAACAGAAACTGAATAGAGATCTATTTCACCCTTAAAATATTATAATCAGTAATTCTATTTGCATTATGTTGTAATGATTAATTTCTTTCTAAATGCAGGAACATTCTCAATTTATTAATAAAGCAACGCCTCTATCGCGGACATATAAAATACACTTGCGAGTAAAAGAGAAATTATCAAAATTTGGCACGAAGCGTTAAATGCAAGACAGTAATACAGAAAGAAAAAAGAATTAACGCTGAAGAGTATATTCTTTCTATGCACATGTTAATAATTCACATTTATGTATATATCGATGATGGCGCAATAGAGAATTACGAGTCAATAAATTATCATTACCTGCACTCATAGTATCGAGCTTCTCGCAATATTTAATGGCTTCTGTAAGTTTTTCACCGTTTTTTGTAATCTTCATAAGCAAGTTTATTACAAATTGAACATCATCTGGAAGGTTTTTAGAGTTGCATTGGATTCTATGGTATTCTTCATATGCTTTTGCACGGCATTCTTTCGAACAATATAGCGCGCTATTACACTGTTCACATGGAAGTAATGCTATGCATCGTTCTAGGCAATAGTAACACACATTTGCAACGGCAATGTCTGATTTAAAGATAGACGTTGCTTGTGGTTTCTCGATTAGAATGACG
>NC_057779.1:11896420-12134821 GCF_014825855.1 Bombus pyrosoma
TTTTTTTCTTGGCTACCATTTTTCGACTCTTGCGCCCTACAGTCTCGCAAAGTTTGAAGACATTTGCAATCGTTATTTTCGATTTTAAGTGCTTAATATGATATATAATTTCGCTTGATGATAAATAATAAACTTTTCCAATTCTTTCATATGTATTTCTTCTCTTAATTTTATTATCGTAGATGGATAGATTATAAATGTTATAGATGGATGCATTTATAGAAAAAGAAGACTCAATTTGATATTTTATTTCTGTTTCAGGTAAGTTCTGACAACTATTTGGGAGGAATAGAAGCACCTAACGTAACTAGATACATCGCATATCGTAAGTGAATAGTTCATCACAATTACAAATGTACTCACGCGTGCAGTATAGAAAATTAATGTAACGCGATATAAAATATATGTTACCTACATCGTCTATAAATATCTACACACTTACGTATTTGCGGATTTAGCATGATTACCTTACCTCAGTTTCATTTATGGATTTATTATGTCGTCCTACAACCTTGATGTTATTTTTTAGCAATATTAGACAAGATTTTTGGAATCTTAAATTTCCCAGAAATGCGTAAACATCCACGGTCTACTTATTACGAAAGTGATCAATAATACCAAAGTGAAATTTTATTTTTCTGAACGTGCAAAGGATGCCATTATATTACGTAAAAATTGTTTTAGAA
Source organism: Bombus pyrosoma (assembly GCF_014825855.1). NCBI lineage: Eukaryota > Metazoa > Arthropoda > Insecta > Hymenoptera > Apidae > Bombus > Bombus pyrosoma. The sequence goes on from NC_057779.1 coordinate 11,897,107, forward strand.
TATTTTGACTTTTGGCGTAGTTGTAAAGAAGATATAATCTCAATGAGTCATTAAATCATTCAATAATGGATCTCTTTCTAAAATATAAACTTTGAGTTCCGTTGAGAAACTTGCATTAGTCGTTTGTACACTCAATATTTGAGTATTTCGATCGATTCATATCATATTCACTTAATGAATAAACTCTGTCAAACGCATCAGATTCACAGTAGAAAAGTCTGGTACAGATCAGCCGGCTGTATCACATGCACAGTAGTAGAGTCCCGAATGATCAGAAGACACAGCGTTCATAGCCAGAGAATCTGAATATAAAGAGTTCGTCAAATAATTAAACATTTCTATATGATTTGGCGATTACGAATGCCAGATTTAATATTGCATATCGAATTTCAAAATTCAATTTAATTGGATATGATATATTGTTCTATCTAGCTATGGTGATTATTAAAACTTGGATTTCTATGCAAATTTATATTTTGACAAACACAAGTGGAAATATAGAACTTAACAGAGTGTTGTTTCATCTATTAAAAATTATAATAAATATTCTACAGTGATAATTTGTCGTGTTATCAAAAATACTTTAATTTCTTTAAATTTTGTAAAATCGTAGAATCTAAGTGGAAAAATGATCCGACGAGAAAGAAGCCACGGAAGTAAGAAAACAGAATTCCATAATATAATTTTTTTTTATTATTTAATTTGTACTTTACAATTCGTCCAGCCGGACATTTGGTAAATTTTTCTAACTTTGTTGGTTTTTGGCGATCGTATATTATTTTCTCTAGTATTTTGGAAAACACAGAAAGTAGTGATATTGGTCTGTAAGATGCAGTGTGGTGTGGGTGTTTGCCTGGCTTAGGTAACATTATCATCTGTGCTAGCTTCCATAGATTAGAAAAATATTGGATTCTTAAAATTACATAGAATATTATCGTGATCAAACGTATTGCTTTTGAGGGAAAGGTTTTTCAAGATTTTATCATTGATTAGTTTGATTCCTGGTGCTTTTCCATTGTTTTTTTCTTTCTCCATTATGATTCTAATTTCTTGTGCTGTTGTATTAGGTATGGTGTAGTGTTTGTTAGTTGGAGTACTGGTATTTTGCGCATCTTCTGATCTGAATAACATTTGGTTTTACTGCTATTAATATTATATGGAGTAAATGTGTTACAAAATTGGTTGGACAACTTACCTCTTCCTTGTTTCTGGCCAATGTGTTGTCTGCTCTTCCGATTGATGGGATTAATTTCATTGGCTTCTTTAGTTTGTTCGTGACTTTCCATAGAGAGTAATTGGCATTCTAGTGCGTAGAAAATGTTTCTATGAATTTTGAGAATTCGTTATTATTATGATCTTTTTTTTTGTTTAGACGTCTTTTGCTTTCGCGTGTTCTATGTTTTTGCCATTTTGCTTTCGTTCCCCTTTTTTCTCCGATTTTGTCAAGGATGCCTGTTGGAATTATTTTTGTTTGCCTGTTGTTTGGTTCATCATTAGTAGTTGCTCATACTGCTTCTTGTATAATTTCTATCAATGTTGTTACCACCTGTTCGATATCTCCGGGTGTTTTTAGTGGAATGTTGCAGTTGATTTTGCTCTCGATTAGTTCTCTAAATGTTTTCCATTTGATGCTTTTATTGCAAAGCGACTGTGATTTGCGATAAAGTATTGGTTTGCTTGTGTATTTTATTATTATTAATGTATGATTGGACCTAAGCTCAAGACTGGTTGTTATTTTTAATTTCTTTGCTTTTAGGCCTTCTATAACTGCAAAATCAAACAAGTCAGGAATTTTGTTTAGATTTGTCGGCCAGTATGTTGGTCTTCCTGTGGATATGTTGAGATTACTAGTTCTAATGTATCTTTCTAGTGTCCTATCTCGAGGTGTGTAAATTCTTGAGCCCCATAGCATGTGCTTCGCATCGAAGTCTCTCACTGCGATGTATCTGTCACCTAAGGATTGAAAACACTGTTGCCATTTTTGCAATGTCATTTTGTGCCGCGCTGGTGTATATACTGTTGACATCTAGAAGTAATTGCTGTTAGTTTGTATTGTAATGGTGGTGGCTTGAATGTGTTCCTGAGTAATTTGACTGTGTAAGTGGCGTATATATTTTACATTTGACCATTGCGAATCATAAAGTGCGAATAGTTAGAATAGTTACAAATGTGTGTGTTAAGTGGTTAACTCTGTTATATCGTAGGAATGCAAATACAGGGGGAGAAAGATGAATATAACACGAAGAAGTTGCACATATGAAATTATCAATATTAATATCTTTGATTAGACTATATTAAAAATAATGTTGTAAGTTAATATGTAGTTAACATTATATACATATATTACTGTTGTTTTGTTAAAACTAACTGTATGGATAAGAAATATCGTAACGTATATAATTATAATAAAATATAATATAATTATAAAGTACTGTAAGCGAAATAATACGGATAAATATAGAGATAATAAACAACCAACGATAAATATCGCATAAAAGAGTAGAAATGAAAATTCTTGTGTAACGTTAAATTTGCCACTAAAATATAATACGAAGTAAAAAATTAATATTATAACATTAAGAGAACGTTAGAGAGACGAAGGATTAAGGTTGTTACGCATTCTGCTCGAATCCTCCTATCATCAGGATAATCAGGAACAAGACTCATTTACGAAATTCCAATTAATGGGCATAGGTCGTCCAGTAGCTGAAAAACAGTTGAGACGTCAAAATAAAAAATATAAATTAATTTGTATTTAAACGATGGCAGAAAAAGAAGGAATAAGATACAAACTACGCAAGAAGTGAAGATTAACAAGCTCGATGAAATGATATTATTCATTTAATAGGCATACATACAGGGTGAACACTGTCTATAACAATTCTTCATCTTTCGTAATAGGTAATAGTTTGCTTTAGGATTAAGTTAAGGATACAATTCACCAAGTTAAGAATAGTGTCTTGTAAATAGTTTTTGCCAATTTACTACGTAATGGATAATCTCTTTCCAGGGGAATTTGTTACGCACAGATAATGTTGTGACAAAATGTGCGTTTAATTTCTTTGGCAAGTTAGACACACAAAATTCGATAGGCTATTTGAGTAGGCTTTCGCGATTGATTGTATGTGTATTAAATTGAGATAAAATATTTCAAGCTCAATCGAATGCAACGCAGGCAAAATTTAGATTTGCAGGTAAACCTGTGTAAATAAACTTGGAAATACTTACAGTTTCCCGCTTTCCCAAATAGATATCTGGAAGAGCAGCTTTCAAGAGTTCTGCTTCTAAACACGATCGGCTTTGCTCGTAGTTAATTCTCCACGAGCGGTCCATATGAAATCGCTTTTTACGTAGGCGACGTTCTAATACTTCCGGTGATTTTAATCTCCTATCAAGCTCAGAATTATAACGTAATTTACAAGTCGAGCAATCGCATAAGATATGTTTCTGTTCTTGTAGGATGACTTGTCGTGGTACGAAGTTGATTGCGAAATATGCGGAGTCATTTGTACGTAGAAAATTAAAAGTTATCTGCAAAGTACTTCATTAGACAAATCTTTACCTCACAGGTTAATAACAACGGAAAGACGAAATTTATTACCTGTTCACCTGGTTTCATGTCCTTAGCTGCACGTACAACTATCACACCATTTTTATGTATCGAATGCACTGTATTCGCACAACAAGAGTGATGAAACAAACTAAGCAAGAAATACAGATAGTATACTCCACTACTATATGTATCAATCGATATATCCTCCTGGAAAATATATGATTAGTAGCTATTAAATATTGTAGCATGTATTTTATAAAATCATATATTAATCGCAGCGGTTTGAAAGAAATGTAGTTAAAAATTGGTTGATACTCACCACAAAGGCGTGTATATGATATATGTAGAATAATCGGAATAATAATTTAGCAACACTTAAGATATCGTTGTATCCCTGCATATAATTGGTCTGGTTTCGTAGGAATAAAGCGATATGGGCTGATTTGAATATATATTTTGCATTTCTCTTGTCATTCTTCTTCATCGATATACTCAAATTGAGGACGGATTTCAAATTGTTTTCCAAATTATCACGTTTCGTATAAAATTCCTTTATCGAATCTATTGAAAATTGAAACGATGTTGTTAACGACGAAGTTACGAGACAATACAAATTTCTTCCTCGTTAATCGATCACTCGGTTCATGCAAGTTCACACTCTTACGAATACAATGAACGAAACAGAAACTGAATAGAGATCTATTTCACCCTTAAAGTATTATAATCAGTAATTCTATTTGCATTATGTTGTAATGTTTAATTTCTTTCTAAATGCAGGAACATTCTCAATTTATTAATAAAGCAACGCCTCTATCGCGGACATATAAAATACACTTGCGAGTAAAAGAGAAATTATCAAAATTTGGCACGAAGCGTTAAATGCAAGACAGTAATACAGAAAGAAAAAAGAATTAACGCTGAAGAGTATGTTCTTTCTATGCACAAGCTAATAATTCACATTTATGTATATATCGATGATGGCGCAATAGAGAATTACGAGTCAATAAATTATCATTACCTGCACTCATAGTATCGAGCTTCTCGCAATATTTAATGGCTTCTGTAAGTTTTTCACCGTTTTTTGTAATCTTCATAAGCAAGTTTATTACAAATTGCACATCATCTGGAAANGTTTTTAGAGTTGCATTGGATTCTATGGTATTCTTCATATGCTTTTGCACGGCATTCTTTCGAACAATATAGCGCGCTATTACACTGTTCACATGGAAGTAATGCTATGCATCGTTCTAGGCAATAGTAACACACATTTGCAACGGCAATGTCTGATTTAAAGATAGACGTTGCTTGTGGTTTCTCGATTAGAATGACGTCTCCAGTACCGATGGGTTTCGTCGCTTCAAAATTTACACCATATTTTTTACTATGAACCAAGCGAACAGCATCGCTCATACCAGGAACATCTTTGTTTTCGTCGTGCGATAGCGATGGTATATCCTCGAAGTGATTTCTGTTATTTGGTTTCGTATGCGGACGAGAAGCTTTTTTTTCTAACTCCATCTTTGTATCTTTCAAACGCTTGGTTAATTCGGTATTGGGAGAAATTTCGATCGCCCTATCGATATCTATTAAACTCTCCTTGTACATTTCTAGGCATCCCAAGGCCTCAGCACGATTTGAGTATAATATTGCAGACAATTCACAGTACGGGACGACCTCTTGCAATCCTTTCGTATAAAAGTTGACAGCCGCTTCATAATCCTCGTATGATATGGCTGTCCTTGCTATTGCGAAAAAATGAAACAAACAATAATATGACTCCTGCATTTCTCGATTATTTTCTCTTCAATATGTTCGTGAATATGACTGTACGCACTTTATTAACTGACTTGTAATCGATCGTGAATAAATGTTGGAGAAGGTTTTATTTCGATATAACGTTTCAGCTCCTTTCGACTAATCGCGATACGCCTCGGACGAGATATCTCACGACTATGTGCTTTAATATGACAATCAAATGTCGCTCATCGGTTGCATAGTATTCCATTTCTAATTGAAATTCATAACTACAGTTTTCATTCAACATTTCACATTCCTTTATTTAACATTCCGAATAACAGATTTTTGAGGCTTTCAAGGTCTCCATTGTCGCTATTCATACTGTTACACTTAGCGGTTTGCTCTTACATTACCCACGCAGTTTTTTTTTTAGAATCGACTGAACCATCATCTTTCTTTAAGCACCTGAATGAATCTACATCATTTAATATATTGTTAGCGTCTCGACAGTTCGACTACTGATTACAGAAAATGGACTTACGCCAATCTCAAAGTAAATGATCATGCAATTCCATATACGTCTGAACGAAATTTCGTTTGATTGAAGCAAACGAATACTTTAAGATTTAATTATTAACTGTTAGAAATGGAAAGTTCACATTAAAGTGTATATGAATTTGTTGACGCGTTAAACACTGCTTCGTGTAACGCTGTTTCTTCAGAACGTAGCTTTTTCCCGGAAGCCTCAAACAGCGCTAGACGAAGCGGCGTTAGATCTATCAGTGTGAATAGCGATTGTCAGTTGTTTTCATATTCATAAGCGGGCTGTGTCTTACCAACTGTCTTTTATCCGAGCATTTGGACTGGATATTTTAATTTCTAACGAAAAGATGTCTGAGATATGTCGTTCAAAACGTCAACCAAACGTCAACGTTTTATACCAAACTAAGTATAATGTACAAAACTAAGAGAAGATCTGAATATCTGGAAATCTGAATATAAAAGATGTAATATATGTTTGTTATCGTACTCACCCATAGAAATAAACATTACAGCATTATTTGTGGATCTTGTATCCTTAATTATTAGAGGCTTTTCGAGCAGATGATCGATATACTTTTTCAATCGATCTTCGTCTGATTCGGTTTCATCGAAATGTAACGAAAATGCAAATTCCTCTTCGTAGGAATCCATGATAGGATGCAAAAGTTACTGAAAACAAAATAAAAATGTTCCGGTTACTCCTCGGCACTAATTACCGTGTAGCGATGTCGAAGTCACGCCGAGTATAACGATCCCCTTTTGATTCCTGATATAAGTACGTATACATATATATGTCGGGTCCTCGTCAAGTTTAGGGGCGTGTAATGAATCTTCATTCCGAATAGCCATCATTGTTGTACAACAGGGATTATATTTACTGGTATAAATATGATTTTTACAGAGTTTGACAAATAACCGTGGTGATTAGGCACTCGAGATGTTAATGACAATGTTGTTAGGTTCAATAACGAATCCACGGTCAACGGGGCAACTCTTTTGAAGCACAAAGTGGCATTTGCTGTGACGCTCGGTATAATACTGCACGTAAAGACGATGTGAAAACTCTCCTAGGTGATCGCAAGAATAAAAAACTGATGGAAACTTTTCTCTCCCTACGATCGCGTTTGTTCGTTGTATATTGGCCTGGGATACCAATAAAATTCCAGTCGCCGTTGCTAGGCAGACCCGCGTAGTGGAGGTATTGCTCCTGCCCGGGGTTCGATTGTTAATACAATGTGCGTCCCATAATATTGGCACTTCTCTGTTAGGTAAAAACGTCCATCCCGTGACCGTGGCTACGTTCAGCGATCAGATGTGTCACCTAGAGCCCAAGCCCACCGTCACAAATCTCCGGCAAACACAATCGGATTGAATCATAATATCTACTACGAAGTTTTATTATTTAAGTACAGCTATAATAAATAGTCTAGACTAAAGTATTGGGGATCGTCCCAAAAATTCCAAAAGAAAAGCCCCGATGATCTTTAGTCTCCGGCATATATATATATATATCGCAACTTCGTCATCGACCCCATGCTTGCGTATCTGCTGATAATTCGATGTGACATTTCTATGAAATGCACACACACATATGTTATATCCAAATTTTTCAGATATTAATATCTTTTAAAAGTATCGTATACCAAATTTTTTTGCAAATGCAATTCTCCATATGTGCGGCTGTATATTATTATTATAAAAAATGCCGTGACTCATACAGACACAAGAGAAATTATGTAGTAATACAGTAATACAGATAATTATAATTCTCAGAGAAACTGAAGACGAAAGAGTTCGCACAAATGAACAAGTAAATTCAGTTACATGCTACGTAGATGAATTTGTAAAGTATATAAGATAATACCAGTGTTCTGCGCAACGTTAAATGATATCTCCAGTAGCTTTTACGAAATAAATCTATTATTATTATAGGATTATTTATTCAGAAATATTAGAAATTAGGATTCCCAATGATTTCTATCCTATATGATAAATTTATCGATAGATGGATCTATTCACAAATATCAGTTTATCACTTGTAACAACTCGGCAACTTTCACTTCACTCAACTCTCGACTCACAACTTACTAACAGCTCACGACTCGACTCTCAGTTGACGACTGCCTATTAATACCTCTTTCTCCCTTAAGCATCCCTTTGTTTTTTCTCATACCCCCACCACGGACGTGTTCCGTAACCGTCCATGATTATCGTCTGATACGTCTTCTTTCGCGTAACTATTCGACTGAAGGACCGATGATACATTGATGGGCTGCTTGGGCCATTGAAATTTCTCGAACCTTCGGCCTGTTGGCACTTGAGCTTTCTGGCAACATTGTTTATAATTCACTGGATATTTCTTAGTCAATCCGCGATACTACAATATTTCACCTTGTCTTGTATTATAATTCGTTCGTTGTTTTCTTTAAACTAAATTTTGCGAACGATGGTTTGGATCAACTTTTAAAATAAAATTTTTAGCTTCGTGCTATTGTATCTTAGATATTATTGTGCAAATTTAAAAAAAATTCACATTCCAGTATAGATTTCCCATCCCATTTTTTATGAAAATTATTTTCCAGACTTGTAAGGATATATACACATTTCTTATTTGTTAAAATTTTATTAATGGACGATGTTCTACAATATTTTTGTTTAAGTTAAGTACCGTACGAATACTTCTTACATCGACTGTATATTTTCATACGTATTATATGATGCAAAGCAAATTACAGAGAAGACACAATTATTTTTTCACAACCTCCTAGCGAAGATTTATAACATTTAGCGCAATTTTTCATGCGTTCGGTTGTAGAAATAAGACGATAAATAAAACAATAAAACAGATCGATTTTATGATACACAAAGGGAAGGAAAGAAGACAGGAGAGTTTCTCAGAAGCCTCATTTTCGTCGATTTCACTCTTCGTCTATATAGTGAAATTATTAATCCGCAGCAATAATTGTCCTCTCTCGTCCCGGATTTCGATTAGGAACGCTTGGCCGGCTCCTCCCATCGCATTGGAATCCATCGTGCATGTGCTCCCATGTTCCGGAAATTATTTTATCCTTCCAAGGATCCTCAATCTCAGCGAAGTTTTCTGCTACTCTACTTTAATCTAGAAATGTCAATATACAAATAAACCATTATCACTGTCGATCGTGACTTTGTCTAAAAAGTCAAATAATAAATGAAAAATAATATCTGTTGAAAATATAATTTCTTTTTCGAGAAAATGTTGGGGATGCACCGAATGTGTACGCATCTAATTTTTTATCCATCAAAGGATAGTGTCGTGCGTTAACGCACTATTTTAATCGCAACCTTTTTTTTCTTTTTAGTCAAGTGACACGATTGAATCCTATTTCCTCCATTTTGTTATCTTAAGAGGGCAAATTTGTTTAGTANTTTTTTTCTTGGCTACCATTTTTCGACTCTTGCGCCCTACAGTCTCGCAAAGTTTGAAGACATTTGCAATCGTTATTTTCGATTTTAAGTGCTTAATATGATATATAATTTCGCTTGATGATAAATAATAAACTTTTCCAATTCTTTCATATGTATTTCTTCTCTTAATTTTATTATCGTAGATGGATAGATTATAAATATTATAGATGGATGCATTTATAGAAAAAGAAGACTCAATTTGATATTTTATTTCTGTTTCAGGTAAGTTCTGATAACTATTTGGGAGGAATAGAAGCACCTAACGTAACTAGATACATCGCATATCGTAAGTGAACAGTTTATCACAATCACAAGTGTATAGAAAATTAATGTAACGCGGTATAAAATATATATTATCTACAAAGTCTATAGTTATATACACACTTACGTATTTGCGGATTTAGCATGATTACCTTACCTCAGTTTTATTTATGGATTTATTATGCCGTCCTACAATTTTGATGAGTCCCGGAATGATCGGACGACACAGCGTTCATAGCCAGGGAATTTGAATGTAAAGAATTCGTCAAATAATTAAACAGTTCTATATGGTTTGGCAATTAGGAATGCCAGTTTTATTATCGCATATTGACTTTCAAAATTCAATCTAATCGGGCTATGGTATATTGTTCTATCTAGCTATGGTGATTATTAAAACTTGGATTTTTATGCAAATTTATATTTTGACAAACACAAGTGGAAATATAGAACTTAAACAGAGATTCGGTTCATCTATTAAAAATTATGATAAATATTCTACAGTGATAATTTGTCGTGTTATCAAAAATACTTTAATTTCTTTAAATTTTGTAAAATCGTAGAATCTAAGTGGGAAAATGATCCGACGAGAAAGGATCCCTGGATCCTTTTTGTAACCAGGGTATTAAGAGAACAGAATTCGATAATATATATTGATCGAAAAAGATTGCAACTTAAACGTTGCATTATGGCCACGTTGGCCCTTGATGAGTTAAAGTAATCAAGCGTATAAGTGAAGTAAGTACATGTGTAAAGTATACGGTGTACATATTGTCAAAAATATCCACATGCCTACATACTTTTCAGCGATAGTGTAGATACAACAGGTGTATATAACGTTTCTCTAGTCTTCTTTTCTCTTAATAAACGTGAAAGTGAATAAATTATATTATACACTTTAACAATGCGTACCTGAATGTGTTAAAGGAATTTCTAAAGCTGACACTTTTGCTTATAATATTTTTTATTTAAAGACTATATGCAGATTTTTCTCACTGACTATACGCATACAGGGACGGAGAATTTTTCTGCAGATATATTTCTTCCTGTTTGTTAGTGGTAGATATTGAAGTCTACAAGGAACTGCATGTGCGGGTATTGATATTGAACTGCAGTATCGAGTAGTGTGCAGGAAGATACATGTGTTCACATTGTGATAGTAAACGTGTAGCTATGTTTATTGCAAGCCACTTTGTAAAGTCTACTTTAAATGGAAATAAGTTCCAGATATCGTTCTATGTCCCCTTTTCTTCTACTGTCCTACTTTTCTTTTTTCCTACTTTTCCTCTTTGCCTTCTCACTTTGCCTTCGATTCTTCCAGCATTCTTCCGTTTTAGATTTCAGTCTCTTACGATTCTCTTCACTCTACCTCCTGTCTTATTCTTTATCGTATCCTTGTGCATTTGCCTATTCTATCGCTGCTTGCTTTATCTTTTCCTATCTCTTGAAGCGTTCCAGTTCCATTTAACATGACCATCTAAAGTAATTCTGTTGCTTCTACTACTGTGAAGAGATAGCAAAGGAAAAAATAATTGAGAGTATCATGGTTAACAAGATTTTTGTCATACATTCGTACATTATGCCAAATTAAGGGTACTGATATTGTTTAAATAAAATGCAACCTCCCAATGTGAAAACTTCTATGTCAAATTAATTGTCACGTATTCGCGAAAAGGTTAAAAGATGATCATTTTTTTGGTATCGTTTAAAGTTGGAAAATTCAAGAAATGTCCTCATCATTTTCCCAATAAACTTTGGGGAAATTGTTGCAAATGAATTCAAACACGTGAATACGATGATGACCCAATTCACCTAACTCGTTATATTTTATCTTCTCTTCCTTCGAATATCGAACCATTTTCAAGATAATTAACGAAAGGATCAGCTGATAAATCGACTGCAGTTTGGAAACGAACAAAACCAAAACAGACGATTGTTTTATTCACTAGATATGATATTTTTATGTCGTGAAATTTCCCAGAAAAAAGATCCTCAGTGTGGTAATGACTGTTTACATGAATTTGGACACACAGTTTTCTAATCCTTAAATCTCTGACTTTTGTCACTTTTATTTATTCCTTCGTATTCCTTTACGTATTCCATTTTGTACATGTAAATGAATCCTTAAACTTTTTCCCCCTTTTCCCTTCTTTTTCAGTTGCACTGTAATTTTGTTCAGGTCATTCGGGCATCCGACGTTCATCTTACTCATTTTTCTCCACTGCATTGTAATATAAACGAGCCAATTAGAAGAAATCCTATGAAAATCGCTGTTAAAGCTGCTTTTTTGCTAACCCACCTAAGAGAACCGTTATCGTGAGCCTTCGCCAGAGTTTGCTATATCGTCTAAGAGATCATAAATTTAATTTTCGCCATTTCTATACTATATAGACTCGACAACGATGCCCGCGGCTAAAATCGATTATCGAATATCGACGTAGAAATATTTCCATTCCATGGAAACTGTTATCCTCGAATTAGCCTCCGGGCTTTAGAAAACTGGCGCGGCTTTTGCATTCTGACTAACTCGTGGCCAGGATCTCTTCTATCTGTGTATAGCAGTCAGCGATTACGATGCTGTCAAACTGATAAAATTGTGTGTCAATATAAAAAAGTTTCAACTATACACGGCAAATTTGTTTATTACTTTTTATCCTCGTTTTCATTCGTACGTATGCTACAGGTGAAACAAATCGACTGCATTTATTTGATACTTCGAACGAGATGATGTTCCGATATCACGGTACAATTGAAATGCAAATACAATGGGATAATTACGAGGGAAATCTTATTTCTAGCGCAGCTATTTTAGATTATAATTTCATACGATGGTTGATGTCGTGCTTTTGCCTTCTCGGAGTCACTTTTCTGCAAAAGGTACTTACACAGCGAATCACGGACGAGATCGTATACGCTTTAACACGTTGACTGCCACGACACCCGTATTCGGGTGTCAGCAAAGTTTCTGGTCAGGCCATGAAACCCATATTCGGGTGTCGCTTATTTGACTACTTGTTAAGGATCGTCGTAGGTATTTGAAAAGATATTCCATAATAATAAAACTGTTGAATTGTTATAAAAGTACTACGAAAATGGTTTGTTATAAAAGTAATACGAAAATGGTTTATTACAAAAATTATTTAGCATGTAAAACTTTAAAGCATTCTATGCATAGCTGAGGTTGGTCGAGACAATTTGGTCAATAAGTTGTTGTTTTCTTCAAATTCTTTCGTGCCTTTGTTCGGTCCATTCGCCGTCTTTTATTTGCATAACATAGTTTGCATGCGCGTCTAATGCTTCTTCCGGAATCATAAGCCTCGTAAAAGCTTTCTTTTTCACTGCTATCTGACTTACTAGGAAATAAGTTTTCAATTTTTCTTTTCGACATTGTAACGAATTAGGGCAGATATTTTAAGTTATATCGTTCGTTGCTCGGCCAAGATTCAAACTGATTTTGTAGAAAGTGGAGAAATGAGGAACAAATGCGAAGGAATGGAAACAAAAGAAACGAGAGGTAAGACCACCGGATGAGCGACTCGCATTATGAAAATATCGATAGGGGCACCGAGCAGAGAACGCTTGGTACTGCTGCACGCGTGGCCTGACGGAGATCTTTTTGAAAACAGCCGTGGCAGTCAACGTGTTAAGACCGAATAACTTTTTCAAGATTGGACCAAACGAGTTGATCTTTCTGACAAGTTAAGATTAAATTTGGCGTGAAAGAATTTTTGGAAAAATTGCTAAGTTTTTGAAAAAAATTGGTATCAGAATCACGATGAAAATAGTAAAGGTTACCATTTTACAATTTTTTCATTTAATCCCAGAAGTAAGGGAAATTGAAACAATAGGTTTTTTAGATTAATGAAAAAGTTCCGTACATCGGATCATTCAAGAAAGTGTTATACCTCCATAAATTGGAAACGCGTTCGTAGTTTTGTTTTGACCAGCCCTTAAATGGATGTCTAGATATTACGATATCGAGTTAGGTTTCGACAAATAAGAATTACGAAAACACAAAAATTGCGATGTATCAAAATAAAAATATTCTCATTTATATAGTTTTTTTTTTATTGTTTATTTAAATTTTGCAATTTGTCCAGTAGGACATTTGGTAAAATATTATAGTTTAAATATACATAGCATGTGGATGGTTACCCCCAGCGGGGTACCATCTTCGTGTTTGTTAGGTTATATCCTTTGTGAGATCTGCTGGGTGTTTCCTTTTCAGTCTTCTTATTTATATAGTGGCACATGAGTCAATGGGAGATTCGAATCGAAAGAGACTCATATTGTTGTGCCTTGGAGTGCCAATGTTGTTTTGGTTCAAAGGTAAACGAACTGCGGACAAAACATTATCGCCGTTATTTGTAATCGTCAACCGGAGTTACTTGGAACTTTTTACAATACCACTGGTCGATATAAATAAACGAACGTGCTGTTGTAACATTAATCCACTTCAGAGAGCAGCCACACAGCGCGGGCAAGATGGTAGCCAGATGTCTGCACATCCTTGGCGCGTACCCTCAATAGTCTTAAGGACCCACCATGGGTCGTGGCATTTTCATAGTTAAGATCCTTCAGACCAAACAGGTATCTTTTATTTTAAGTGCCCCTTTACATTCATTGTTTACTACGGGTTGACACGGGAAAGTTGGTTTTTCTCACGTTCGGTATCTTCCGCTTGCAATGTTCTCTCGAGGGCGGCTAAAACCCTTCCTGGTCCACCAATCTTCTTATTATCCAATCGGAAGCGGTGTCTACTGCCCTCGCTTTCCTAGCCAAAATTGTCATCAACAAATCCGATGGTCCCGTGTCCTTAGACACACCCACCCCTAGTTTTCCTCCGCCACAATATCGTCACTAAACTTACTTCACAAAGGATATAACGTAACAAACACGAAGATGGTACCCCGCTGGGGGTAGCCATCCACGCGATAATCAAGCAGCTAAAAGATTTCACCAAATGTCCAAATTGGACAAATTGTGAATGTAAATTATTAAATAAAAAAAAAAAAAAAAAGAACTAAACTTACTTGTTCTCTATCCTTAGAATTTTTTTTATTATTTATTTAAATTTTACAATTTGTCCAGTAGGACATTTGGTAAAATGTCGTGCTTGATTTATACATACGCATCGGTGTATACTCAGTTATGACTATTAAGTGCAAAATAAAGTTTAATAAAAGACAAAGTTAATAGCTGTGTCTCGGCTCAACCTTGTTTTTATCATGTAACCCTCAACTTTACGTGACATTACAATCGAACTTTTTACAATACCACCGGTCGATATAAATAAACGAACGTGCTCTTTAGGACAGTGATAATAACGAATCATTATAGCGAAGCATACAGTCGAATAGCGAGCGTGTAGTTGAACAGTAGCATTGAGGCATACACTACCTCTGTACTTGTATTTAAAGTGATTTTAATGTACCTGGCAATTAATTGATAAACCAACCAGCATAAATGTATAAGTATAATAAACTACCACATTTGTAACGTTTATGAATACTCAGGTGTTCATAAATAGCGACAAATAAAAGTAACAAAGTCTTTTCGTTTAGAAATACTAAATATTCGCATATGTATTATATTATACGTCATATATTCTGAGAAAGCATCTACTCAAGTATTCAACGTGGCCTATCCCGGCACGTCGCCCGATAACTCACTGCCTCGTTTCTTAAACCTCTCGCAGAACACGCCCTACGTTTCTTGCATACCTTCGTTTCTCCCTTCTTGCTTGATATTGTTGGTAAATGTGTCTACAGTTTCCACCATCGATTTAAGCGGAGCAGACAAACGCAGCCTGTTTCTATATATCAATTTATCAGCCACCGCCCTTCTAAACTGCTGCAACGTAATTGTCACACGCTCAAGAAGGCCACCCTCTCAGAAACAGTAATCGAGTAAACGAAACATCCTGCATGCCACAGCTATCGAAATAATAACAAAACAGTGGCTGAATAGCCGCCTCTGATATACATCCGACGACAACCCCTCCAAAGGGACTAAAATCTCAGTATAAAAACCCTCCTAAATATATCTTTCTTTTTATTTAATAATTTCAATTCACAATTTTTCCAATTTGGACATTTGGTGAATTTTTTTAGCTGTTTGATTATCGCATGGGTGGCTACCCCCAGCAGGGTACCATCTTCGTGTTTGTTAGGTTACATCCTTTGTGAGATCTGCTGGGTGGCCTCCTAAATTAGCGCTCAATACCTTATTCTGTTCTAACACCTTGAACCGTCACTCTGTTGGATTTATGTAATAAAAATTCCATCATCTCATGCGAAGTTCAATTTCTTCAGCTTATTCGTGAAACGTTCGAACTGCAACGCGAAGAGATTGTCACACGCTCAAGAAGGCCATCCGCTCAGAAACAGTAATCAGAGATAAGACATAGACTCCGAGCTTCGGACTACTTTCGACACATCACCACCTTATCATCATAATCTACACCAAGGCTGTGACGCACCTTAGTCCACATCAAGATAGAACATCGACCACCGAACTTGGGACTCCCTTGGACACATCACCATCCTATCGTCATAGCCTATACAGAAGCTATGACACACCTTAGTCTACATCATGGATAAGACATCGACCCTCGACCTTCGGATACTTCTGCACATTATAACCTACACCAAAGCCCTCAACATCCTAAAACCAAAAATGTAAATAAGCCGAGACTTCAGACAGCTCGGGCAGTTCTTGCGCAGCCCTCTCTCCGGTTCAGTGTCAGTCTATTGTAAGCGGTGAATTTGTAATGAAAGAGCTTAGTAGTTGGCTTACGACTCAGTGTTCTCTTCTTTTATCACTCAACCCTGAATTCCACGTGACAAGATCACCGGCGATCTATCGGTTTCGTGATTTCTTGTGTCTCCGACGTGACATAATCTTCGTTCCCGTGTGAATTCTATGCAACAAATTCTACGCATTGTTCATAATAACGTGGAAAATGTGTAAGCCAGTTTTCACGTACCGTTGGATTTTCTCTTTGTCGCATACGTAGTACGCTACGAAACGATCCGCGTGATCAATTCTGTTACTATAAAGATTATACTTGTCTATAACCTTCGGCTTTTTCACTTCATTATCAGACCTAGTTTTTACCCTGACGAGATCCCCACTGTATTCGGACGAGACCATCAGTTCTTCGCGCTTGCAGCGCTGTTTCAGCAAACATACGTCTTCCAGAGAATGGCGTGCTCCTCTTTCTTACAATTTTCTCCATCACATCCAGAGGATTAATTTTCCTGTCCGACCTTAGAGTAGCCGTCGAGTAAGTTTTATCATACAACAATCGCGTCACCAAAGGCACAGTTATGTTTACATTGTAAAAGAAAACTGGGTGTCCCTCGTTGAAAATATCCTTCAGCAGTCTGCTCACGACCTTCTCCGTGCGTGTTACGCTCGTAGCTGAACGTTGCGAATCCCAACAAAACAAATTGCGAAGTACGGTTCCATTGGGCTCGGTGAGTGCGAACAATTTCAATTTATATTCGTGAGATTCGTCCTTTGTGTTCTGCGGATATAATTTAGCCGGACCTAACGATATCGACTCCAAGCATAAATTTTTGCACGGGCAAGTTCTCGCATCGTGTCGTGAAAGCAGTCGACCAGTGGTCGGATTCTGTGCAACGGATCGGGCAGTTTCGGCCCAGTCTCCGAGACTCTTGAAAATTGCAGAGCGCTCGATACGTCGAGGAACCTGTCCCTTGGCATGGCGTTGCGAAAAATTGGGAAATTGTACAAATTATTTCTCTCCCAATAATGAACAAAGCACCGCGCCCGAATGTTTGCAGCTAGAAATATTATCCTTAGGAAAATCTCTAGGTGTGCTTTCGTAACTTCTTTAAGAAATCTTATTCTCATTCTGGAAGTCGCAGATTGTGACATTCTGTACCCTTCGATGTTCGTCTCGCGTAAAACTAAGTGGAACAGCTTGTCGTTGGCCAGTAAAAAGAAATAATCTAGCGGTTCAGCGGAGGATATGAATATCGAAAATCCGTAATAGCCGATAAAAGGTATTTTCGATACGTTGGGCCGGGATGACTCCCATGTGACAGAACGAGTACTTGATCCGGACGAAAACGAAATAGGTACGAAGAACCAACTGATTCTCGGTCCCTTTGTTCGCTTTCCTCCTTCGAGACGTCTGTCGCAGATAATTTGGAAAGATCGTTGCCGTCTTCGGTGTGGCGGCATTCGACGACGGAACTTTCCGACGGCTTCGCGACACAAAGCGCTATACCATCAAAGCGTAAAGCCGACATGGTCAATGTACCATCGATATCCCTACGGTCCTTTCGCCGAATATTCGGAAGAATGCATACGCGGCAACTGCTGCGGACGTCTGGCGAACGCGTGCGTAGTGGAAATATCAAGGGGCAACAAAAAAAATCTGTTTGGTTTTGAACAACAGATTCATTCCGTTTCGAACAGCGAAATGCGAAGGCTCTAGCGTAACAGCGAAGCAAACACATTCGAGAAGCGTAATTGTTGATTGTTGATTGTTGATTGTTGATTGTAGATTGTAGATTGTAGATTGTAGATTGTAGATTGTAGATTGTAGATTGTAGATTGTAGATTGTAGATTGTAGATTGTAGATTGTAGATTGTAGATTGTAGATTGTAGATCGTTGCTCGTTGCTCGTTGCTCGTTGCTCGTTGCTCGTTGCTCGTTGCTCGTTGCTCGTTGCTCGTTGCTCGTTGCTCGTTGCTCGTTGATCGTTGATTGTTGATCGTTGATCGTTGATTGTTTATAATATTCGGGTTATCTTTTTCTCGTTCTTAATGGGTGATTCTAAGTTTTGATAAAGGATTGAGAAAGAAGAGGATAGGTTTCGCGACAAACGTTTGTCGAAGATTTCTCACATCCACGATGTAGGCCATAGAAAATGCTACAACTTTTAATTTAACTTTGTTCGTCTGTCTCATACAGTTTCTAAGATATTCACGATAATACGGAACGTCAAGATTTCTTTGGGGAAATGTTTCCATCTCCTAGGACCGTTTTTCAGCTAGAGAAAAGATTGTTTCGCTATTAACATCGCACGAACTACGTTCCTGCAAAGTTTCAAGCGTTTTTGAATTTTCGAGTTGCCAAACTTCCCTCGTGAGATACAAAAACAAGCGTAATTGACCTTTATCAGGCCGCTACGATATTCGACTACAGTAAAGTTTTTATCCATTAGTAAAACTAACAGGAACAATGTGCTTTGTGACTGGATAACAATGCAAAGTATTTGTCGATTCGCATAATGAGAGACGGCTACTGAAAGCAGAGCGTCTTAACTCGAAAGAGAAGCAAGAAAGCTTTCAAATAGAAAAAAATCACTCGACTGAAGTTTTTTAAAGAAAAGAAAGGCTTGCTGTAGCCTCGGAATAACAAAGTCTTTGGATCGGTCTTTTAGCTGTAAATATTTTCACGAGAAACCTTCGACGTATTTCTCTGGCAATCACGTTTTCGTAAATTAGTGGGCAGGATAACTGAGAAACTGATCAGCTGATCAATTTTGAGCAAAGTCTACTCGAATCGTTATAAATTTTGTCCAAAACTTTTACTTTAGTTTTTATTCAGAATATCTTCTCCAACAACATAACTTATTAACTTACCCATCGAAGAAATTTATTTTTCTCTCAAACTCTAGAGCTTTTAGAACTTTTATAATTTTTCATGGTTTCTTGAAAACGGTATAATCCCTCTGCGAATTGTCAAACTTTCGGAAACTCTTTTGCTTCCAAATGACTGTGATAGATGTTAGACTGTACATCGATAACGGTCATATCATCGCATAGATCCGCAAGATTTCAACACTGTTCGATAAAGAAGAAAGAGGATCAAAACAGAGGACTCTTTTTCGTAATATTCGTAATATAGTTAAACGATTCGTCTAATTAGTTTCGTATAGAATCGTAATTTCACATATCTGGAACATAAAAATATGAATTTGTCAATCTTTTTATATTCTGAGACAGAGACATACACTTTTCCCACCCCGTAAGGATCGAATTTCGAAAAACGCTGGAACACGCGTTTGTTTATTTTTAACCCGCAGTTCGTACGTCGAATTTCGCGTCTTTAATTTTAGTGAATATAGAGATACGATTATCGTAGAATAAAACGTCTTTTATATTTTTATACCTATATACTTACGTCATAAGAGAAATTTACTGTTTAAACCTTACGTTTCAGGACACAGCGTTTTGAGCTGGTTTTTTGATGAACAGATCGATCACTTTTGCATTATAAATATATATATATGTCGGGGATGAAAGGACACTGGAGCCTTCCCTTTGGAACTGTGGGAAAATCCCGTAATATTGTAATCTAGATTCTACTATAGCCGTAATTAAACAATTGTCATTAAATCCGATTGTATTTGTTCGAGATTTGTGATAGTGGGATTGGGTTCGAGGTGACACAACTGGTCGCCGAACGTAGCCGCGGTCACGGGATGGACATTTTTCCTCGGAGATGTCAATATAATGGGATACACGTTGTATTAACAATCAAACTCCAAGCAGAGATTGCCTAGCAACGGCGATTGGAACCTTCTCGAAGCTTCGGACCAGTATATAACAAACGAACGCAATCGTCAAGGAAGGAAAATTTCCATCAGCCTATTATTCGTGCGATCGCCTTGAAGAGTTACACATCGAGAAGTATATACAGAGCTTCCCATTAAACGTGTTTGCGTGTTAAAGTATTTTACGTTTAATGAAGAGTTATCCTGTTGACCGTGGATTCGTTATCGAACCTAGAATCATTGTCACCAGCGTCTCGAGTATCTAATTACCACGGTTACTCGTCGATATCTGTAACAATCGTGTTTGCATTAGCCAATATCTTCTCTATTGCATAACGACAAAGTCTAACCATAACGAAGATTCGTTTCACGCCCTTTAACCCCAATCCTAATCATAATGCGAATCCGACACATATGTAGATTATTTAGTCACAGTTTTTGTGAATATAATTTCTCCCTCTAATTCACATCTTTTCTTCGCTATTTATTTATGTAATCTACAATCTAGAAATTCTAATAGAAAGTTTATGCATATTTTATATATTGCTAGCATTATGACTTTGCTATTTCGCAAATCTTTCTTGTAACCTGAAAAGTGTTCCGTGACTTGGAAAAGGTCAACAACCATCGATTTAATTACGGTCGTTTGCTCTTCGCATTATTGTGTTTTCGCACCCTCTTACGATTCGTCGTAAATAAGCTGTTTTTTGTTTTGCTGAGAGCGCGGATCATCTAAGCACCGTACACAATTCTCCCTCGGTCAATCGATGCCGCACCCATTTCCTTCCTTTTGAATCTTTCTCGTCGCATGTAACCAATTGGAAATGACAGCTGGAATTATTGCAACTTGCATGGCAGGCTCTTTTTCCATCTGTTGTTGCCGTGTTTTCGCGAAAAAAACGATCACCAGTCTTTGTCTTTGATCATCTGAGATCATCCAGAGAAGAAGTTTTGCAGAACCTGTTCCCATAAGTTACGTCCAAAAATCGTAAAACTCTTTTTCTATCGTCTATTTTAAAATTTTTAATTTAAAATTTTAATTGTTAATTTAAGGGAACTCAAAATCCTCTTAACGTTTCAAGAAATCTAAGGCATTACAAAATCAACATGTACCCGTCTGTCCAAGCTCCTCAAATATTATAAATAATAATTAATAACATAAATAAAAAATAAATTTCACTTGAAACGTATTCTGATAAATTCACTAGATAACGAATTATTTCAGCTGGTAGTTTTTACTGACTGACTATATTTGTATAATAATTATGATATTTATAAAAGACAAAATCACACACAATCGGAATTTGATTTCTGCCCGTAATTTTGCAATCAAAGTACAACATGTAAATTAAAAATAACCGAGTGCCCCGATACTTTTGAACGGAAGTGCATACTTTTAACTTGAACTAATAAAAAGAAGCAAGAATTTATAAAAGTTATTATACATTCGAGGCTTTTCTTACTCGTGACTAGTTTTTTCTTCAGATTTTCTGTGCAGAAATTTTACCTTAGACTTTTCACAATCAAAGTACATTTCACTTCTTGAATGAAAGTAGCCGGTAAAGTTCGTGAGGAAAATCCCGAACGCTATTCTGCATTCACCCAATTTCCCTCGACTCCTTTCTGTTTCGCTCCTTTTCCCTTATACATAAAAGTTTCAGAGTTGAAATGTATGTGCAATCTTCCGCTCCACCTGATACGATCGAAATCGCTAATGCAACATACTAATTTGCAATATAAACAGGATGGTTTAAAATCGTAGCTATGCTACTGCGGCAAAACGTCTGTTGCACGAGTTAATTGGGGATAAAGGTGTTGGAATAAGATAATTAAGGGCATGATAAGATAGTATAGATAGAAAATAAATAAGAAGATGTAATAGAACATAACGTGTTTAGGATCGATATTTCTATGCAATATTTAAGAAATAAAATAAATATTGCTTTGCAGGTATTAAGTTGTTAATTAATTTATAGCATAGGGTTGTACATATGAGAGGATAATGAAATAAGAATAGCACTAAACAGTTGAACATGGATTATTGTTAATATTAATAACAATTGATAACTGTATATATCGAGAATGGTGTTACCAATATTAATGTTGTTTTGTTGAAGCTAGTTGTACGAGCAATAAACAGTGAGTAACTCTAACATATCTAACTTTTAGTTATAATATATCGTAATAAAATAATACGGAAGACTACAAATAAAAGTTCTTGTGTAACATCCCTCATACGATAGAACGTTTTAAAGTACAATAACTAATTACAGCGAATTACCGGAATATGATACATGACAAGGAAATAATATCGCAATATGAAAAGAAGTATTAAAGGAAGAAAGATTAAGATTGTTACATATTTCGATGGAACTTCATGTTATGATCAGAAAACAAAGATATTTGTATTTTATAAAATTTACAAAATTCCAAGCACTTCGTATGGCTGCTACAGCTTTTGGAAAAGAAAAATTATGTTGTCAAAATAATAAAGACAAATTAGCTCGTAAACGAAGAAAGATGAAAGTAAAATACGAACTATGTGTAAGTTGACATAAAATTAACAATTATATTATACGCGGGATTAACGGTAATGTTAATTCAACATACGCATCAAGTGAACAATTTCTAAATTGTAAAAAGCGCAGAAGGATAAAAATAAAATACGAGCTATGTGTAAGTTGACATAAAATTAACAATTATATTATACGCGAGATTAACGGTAATGTAAATTCAACATACGCATCAAGTGAACAATTTCTAAATTGTAAAAAGCGCAGAAGGATAAAAATAAAATACGAGCTATGTGTAAGTTGACATAAAATTAACAATTATATTATACGCCGGGTTAACGGTAATGTAAATTCAACAAACGTATCAAGTGAACAATTTCTAAATTCTTCCTCTCTTTTCATAACTTACTATACTTTTTCCATATATTTTCCGTGGTATAAGTCGAAGATACAAATCTATGGGATCACGTAAGAAATTAAAAGCTACCTGCAAAGAACAAAGAGAAATCTTCACTTTACAATTTCGTAATAACAAGCAGACAAAATTTATTACCTCTTCATCTAGCTTTATATCTTCAGATGCACGCAGAACTATTACACTGCCATTGTCCGTTAAATATATTGACACCCATACTCATATCCAGAATACATTATCCTATAAAAGATTAATAAAAATGTATTCAACCAACAACTTTTTATATATTGTGCTATATATTTTATAAAATCGCAAATGAATTTTTTTCTTCATTTGTAATCGTCAAACCGTATAGAACCGTTTAGTTACTTGACGAACTCTTTGTATTCAGATCCTCTGGGTATGAGCGCTGTGCCCAACTGAAAGCGTTCAGATGCGGACGTCTGATCTTTCCAGGACTCCACTACTGTGAATCTGATACAAACGTCTGATCTGTACAGGATTTCTCTACTGTGAATCTGTGCATCTATCTATCAGTGTACCTTTCTATAGTGCACCTGACACAGCGCCCGTAATTTATTCATTAGATACAATATGTCGGAGATGAAAGGACATCGGGGCCTTTCTTTTGGAACGTTTGGCAAGGTCCCCGATACTTTAGTCCAGATTTTTTTTTATAGCTGCACTTAAATAATAAAACTGAGGAATAGTTGTTTATGTTCTAATCCGAGTACGGGTGCCCGAGGTTTATGACAGTGGGCTTGGGCTCCAAGTGACATAATGGGTCACTGAACGTAGCCAGGGTCACGGGAGGGTCGTGTGCCTAACAGAGGTATGGAGTAATTGTATAGCTCTCCTTAAAAACAAAGATTGACCCGAGCGGTACGGAGAGGAGTATATAAGGGCAGTTCCACTTGGACTGCGGTTCAGTTCATTCGGATAAGTTTTACTTGTACGTTGAGTCACACCAGGATCGTGTACCACATCGCATTCGTCATCCCGTTGGCCGTGGATTCGTTATCGAACCTAAATTCATTGTCATCGACATCTCGATCGTCCGATCGCCGATTATTACTTGTTACACTCTGTAACAATCACATTTGTGTCAGTAAATATCATCTCTAGTACATCACAACGATGGCCAATTCACGCGAAGGTTCAGTATACGCCCCTAACTCTAATGATAACCCGACAAATATAAATCGTTCAAAATACCCAAATACTTACGAGCAGTGATGTATATGTACGCGCGAAATCATGCAAATAATAGACATAATATTATAATTAATATCTTGTTGGTCCTACGTAATCATCAATAACATCGCGCTGTTCTCTTGGCATTGCATTAAAAAAATTAATGGTTCTATAGTTTATGATATAATTTTATTCCAAGATTTCCATGAGTTAAATGATTTAATCTTTTTAATTCCTTTTAGGAATACATACGTACATTATAATAATCGTACTGAAACGTTGAGACAACTAATTGTGCGACACACGTTTTCACTCTCTTAAGTCAGAGACAAAATTAAATATCTGTATGAAAATTTTCGTAACTGACATGTCCATCTAACTAAAAAACTTAGAAATAAGGGAAATATCGAATATATAAATAGTAAAGTTTTAAACGAAAATAAAATAATTCATGGAATAAGTTCCAAACTAGAAGAACCAAAGAATATGCAATTATAAACATGATATAACAACTTTTTATTTAAAAATGAAAAATTTACGTTTGTGATATTAATAATAAATAATCTTGCAATTGAAGGTATTTGTATGTTTTTTTTCTTTTATTAGTAGACTTTTTACAATCAATTCTCATTGAGAATTATAAGTAAGTTATTTTGGCGTGGTACTGTAACTTGGATTATAAGACTTTATAGTATGTTTGATTCTAGTTGAATCCAAATTTAAAGGATATTGTCTTTATGTGTTGTTAAAAATGAATTTCTGTGTGCCGTGCGATCCCTCCCATCTTGCTTATCAAAATACATCGCTGCCTTTGTCACGTGAAATGACAAAAAAATAAAAAAGAAATTTAAGATGAAAAATAAAAAAGAAACTTTATTTTTTTCTAACACTGGGTTTACAATTTATTTCCGAGCCGTATGCGTGATTCTTTAACACTGACTCTTACAACTCGACTTCCGATCGGATTCCGTTATTTTTCTTTCGTCACCCCTCAATACCCCCATTATCCTTGAATTTGTTAGGCGTCCGCAACTGTTGCCACGTACGCCTTCTTCTCGAACATTCGGCGGAAGGACCGTTGGGATATTGATGGTTCATTAGGCACTTCGCTTCGGCGATATACATTGTAGCCGAGTGCCTCCACATCTTTAACTTCGATTTTAAAGTGAGCCGGTCGTGACACCTTCTCCATCTCGCAGCCAGCTCCTATAAACAAAGTCTCTATTCTTTTTCTTTGTCAATGCAACGTCGGGTCGCTTGGCGTCAGCCTATCTCTCTACCAATCTATCTTTCGCCAAACTGTTTCACGCATTCTCTAAACAGTTGATCGATACCTCATACCTCGTTTCACGACTTCGAGTCACCGCCTATCGACTTTCCAAATATTTGCTCAAGCATCCTGCCAATTCATAAATTATCATAAAGCTAAATAACGGCGTGGCACGAAATTGCGTCGCCGCTAACACGTATACGCGTGTGTGTATGTATCGTTTATTGTAACGAGGCTCGTAGCTTAGTACGATCTTTGTTTATTAGTATAATCTATATTTTTCATTTCTTTATTTGTTTCCTTATACGATAGAAATGCCACACTTCAGGAGAACAGGAATTTTGGAAAAAGTTTCGGCTTGTGTAACTTTGTGTTACGTAAGCTCTTTGTGTCTCCCAAGAGGGAACAGCCGAGTGCAAGTAATATCAGAGATTAAGTAATATAAAATTCTAATAACTTCATTTGGCGACTTAATATGGACTAATTAATATTAATAATTGTATGAAATTCTATTAAGAATTATTGAATATTTATCTATATCGACAACTTTTATATAAATAATATTTTTATTTTTCTTTTTATTTGATAGACTATTTACAATCAATTCTCATTGAGAATAAGTAAATTCTTTTGGCGTGGTACTGTAACATATACAGGGTGGTTGGTAACTGGTGGTACAAGCGGAAAGCATTCTACGCGAAAAAAGAAGTGGAAAATATAGAATAAAAATTTTTCGTTTGAGGCTTTGTTTTCGAGAAAATCGACTTTGAATTTTCACTCCGTACGGATGAAAGAAAAGATTATTGTAGCTTTTCATACTTTAAAACAATCGAATACGTTAGAAAGTGTTCATAGAAATTTAATTAGAAGAGCAGAGCTATGTGTTCGGCAGAATGGGCAACATTTTCTGCAATAATAAACTTTATGATTACTTCATATTATTTTATTATGTATTCCTAAGCTTCCGTTACGGCAAAAACAAACTTAAACTGCGATAATATCCATCGAGACAACGATCTACAGTGAGATCCGTTATAACGAGACGTGATAAAGTGCACGCGTATCGAGCGAAAATTCAAAGTCGATTTTCCCGAAAACAAAGCCTCAAACGAAAAATTTTTATTCTATATTTTCCACTTCTTTTTTCGCGTAGAATCACCCCCTTTCCGCTTGTACCACCAGTTACCAACCACCCTGTATAACATAATAGCACGTATTTCTATGATCTATTACTGTGGTATTAATTTCGCATATAAATTTATAATACAATCTCCAATGATGAGAAATTATGTATATCGAAATGAAAGCAAATTAGGTAGATACTATTTGATTTAATATCGATATAAGAGCATCAAACGCATGCGATATGCATTCTACCCGCATGAAATTTACATGATGACGTGTGCAATTCTGCGTAGGAATAATCATCGAGCACGTTAACTACGGTGTACCATGGACAGTGGCTAGTCGGTTGAAACCATGCGTCCTATTGATTTTTCAAGTACCGCTAACCGATCAATATTTATGCTATCCGGTGCGACGCTCTTCGACACGTATCAAACGCAAAGTCATTTCCCCTGCCCATAACCAACCGAATTAAAGAATCATTATTGAATGACGAAACACCATGAACCTCGGTTTTATAGTGCAAATGGTCTAACCGCGATAGGAAACGTGAAAATCGATATTTTTCATTTCATAGTCTTTGACATTGCACTAAGATCCTTAATAAATGCACCTTGGTATGTCACCAACGAAACAATCCACCGCGACCTCAAGATACCCACAGTCAAAGAAGAAATATACAAGTTCAAAAGCAGATATAACACAAGAGTCAACAATCACCACAACCCATTAGTCGCCCAACTGCTTGACACGACGGATCAGATCCGCAGACTAAAAAGAAAATACTCTTTAGATGGAAGCATTAAATTCAACTAGAATCAAACATGATATAAATTATTATAATCCGAGTTACTGTACCACGCCAAACGAAGTTACTTAAAATTCTCAATGAGAATTGCTTGTAAATTGACGACCATATAAAAAGAAAATAATAGTCTTTGACATAACTTTCAAAAAGTACGCGGGAACTGCGGTAAAATTCATCTCGCAGCGTACCAATGATATTAATATCCACAAACGTTCGTTATTAGGTGCACAAATGAATAGTCGAAATTTCCCAGGGAAATTGACGATTTATTTAAAAAAAAGTGGAACGGATTTTCTATTAAAAATAATCTTACATCTCACATCAAAGTAACTTTACACCTTTCGGGCAGTTGATGGGTTCCACTTCGAAAGATTGTCGTGTCTTTTGACACGATCAAGTCGTCCAGCCGAGTAACCGTGCTGCATCGACCGAAACAGATGATAGTCCGACGGAGCAATGTCAAGTGAATGTGCCGGATGCTGCGTAACTTCCCATCCAAGTCTCATTACGGTGCCTCTTCTACCAGGAGCAACGCATGATCTGACGTTATCACGCAGCAATTTCACAGGACATCCACGTTCCTTCCTTCTAAATCTCTCTCATCTCGCGTAGGCGATTTGACATAGTCTCTTGTGTTGCTCCTAACTGTTTCGCAAGCCGTTCCTGCGCCTCAATCTTGTAACAAGTACTTCACTTTGAATACTTTTTATATTTTACATTTTGACATTTTTAAATTTCTTGTAAACGCGTAAAAATCCACGGTCTGCTGATAGCAATTCAATTAAAAAAATTTGTTTATCCGAAGATTAGAATTTCTTGAAAGTTTCTTGAGGATTTGCTTCCTGAAGTATCTGTACAAAAATTGCGAAATAGAACAAACTATTAATATTTCCTAAAAATGTGATTATGATTGGCCATTATGAAATGAATATGGTAGATGACCTAATACTTTTACACAGCAATATATCTCCATGTTCAATTCTATAGTTCAATCTTATGTCACCTCGATTCTGTGTAACGATATTTTGCTTCAGCATCTCGGCTTCTCATGTTTTAACGCCGTTGCCTCGTATCATTTCATTTCTGTATAAATAAATAAAATGGTAATATAACTTGACAGCTATGTTCGTCAAAATTTAAACAGAGACGAGTAAACGAGGCTTTAGTTTCACGAAGGGCACTGGTTATTCTCTGTACACTGGCCAAGGGTGTTCTCTGATTCATAAAATGTGAGGATACGCGCTGAATCATGCGGGATTCGCACACATTTTCGAGCAAACTACATATTACCTCGTCTGCTAATTTGATGAAGTTGATGCTACTTAAACTTTTCATGGTTAATGTACATGTATTATATAAACGAATTGTCGACCGTATGTGTGTGTGTGTGTGCATACGTGTATGATGCAGAAGATTGGGCACGGGAAATGTTTCCTTCTGTTTTAACTATGAAATATTTTGCTTATTTCTTAATTAATTCTAAATCTAAATATTATAGTATCGTGGACGAAAGGCCTAAGAGCTTTAACACGTTGACTGCCATGACACCCGTATTCGGGTGTCAGCAAAGTTTCTGGTCAGGCCACGAAATCCATATTCGGGTGCCGCTTATTTGACTACTTGCGAAGGATCGTTGTAGGTATTTGAAAAGATATTCCATAATAATAAAACTGTTGGATTGTTGTAAAAGTACTACGAAAATGGTTTGTTATAAAAGTAATACGAAAATGGTTTATTAAAAAAATTATTTAGCATGTAAAACTTTAAAGCATTCTATGCATAGCTGAGGTTGGTCGGGACAATTTGGTCAATAAGTTGTTGTTTTCTTCAAATTCTTTCGTGCCTTTGTTCGGTCCATTCGCCGTCTTTTATTTGCATAACATAGTTTGCATACGCGTCTAATGCTTCTTCCGGAATCATAAGCCTCGTAAAAGCTTTCTTTTTCACTGCTATCTGACTTACTAGGAAATAAGTTTTCAATTTTTCTTTTCGACATTGTAACGAATTAGGGCAGATATTTTAAGTTATATCGTTCGTCGCTCGGCCAAGATTCAAGCTGATTTTGTAGAAAGTGGAGAAATGAGAAACAAATGCGAAGGAATGGAAACAAAAGAAACGAGAGGTAAGATCACCGGATGAGCGACTCGCATTATGAAAATATCGATGGGAGCACCGAGCAGAGAACGCTTGGTACTGCTGCACGCGTGGCCTGACGGGGATTTTTTTGAAAACAGGCGTGGCGGTCAACGTGATAAACAACGTCGCGAGAAAGTCGAAGTGCCGACAGGCCAAACAATGTATCGTCGGTCCTTCAATCGAATAGTTTCGCGGAAGAGGCCTGCATGACCCTGGCCACGAACGGTTTCGGAACACGTGCGCGGTGGGGCTAAGACAACAGACAAAGGGATGCTAAGAGACAAAGACGAATAATAGTCAGTGCTAGTTGAGAAGTCAGAGAGCGTGAGTTGAGATGCCAGAGAGTGTGAGTTGAGAAGCCAGAGAGTGTGAATCGGGAGATATTGTTGCTAGTGTTACGACTGGCACACTTCAAAACCGATGGGATGATGACGGACACCCACCAGACGGCAAGGGAGTGCACGCGACAGCAGGAGGTCCAGGGCCCAGACCCAACACCCGGGGGTCCGCCCTACTTCATAAGATAACCACTTGTGTAGGGATGCGACCGAGTTGTAAGAGCTTCAGTGTTGGAAAGTCACGGCTGGAGTTCAGAAGTAAACAAGATTAAATAACATTAGCGTAAACAAAGTGTTAGGAAATAAATCCTCTCCTTTTTTATTTCCATCTTTGATTTTTTTTTATCTTACGTGACTGACCTGGCGATCCGCCAGGATAGTGAAAAGTGTCTGTTCGGAAACCAAAAGACACTCATCATTTACGGAAGATAGAATTATTTGGGGCTACGGTCATCCACAACAACGAAGTAACTATCACGAACCAAATGGAGTGACAATAAAAGGTAAACTGGATTCCTTTGTACGTTACGTACGTTGATAGAGAACCTGGCTTCAGTAGCCAAGACTCGTCTTCGTCCAAAAGTAGCAAAATCAGCGTAATAATGTCTAAGACAAACGAACCTGAAACCTCTACCTCAACTGACCCAATGTTGCGAGCAATATTGGACAGTATCCAAAAACAGAATGAGAATATTGCCCGTTTACGAGAGGATATGTTACGTTTGCCTATACAAAGTGACGAAGAGAATAGACACAGGGCAGCAGAAATCGAGAGTCTTGGAGAGTCACGGCTGGAGTTCGGAAGTAAACAAGATTAAATAACATTAGCGTAAACAAAGTGTTGGGAAATAAATTCTCTCCTTTTTTATTTCCATCTTCGATTTTTTTTTTTATTTTACGTGACACCAGCGCTGTCGAGAGAGCGTGGTTCCCGTGAGAGAGAGCGTTGGATCCGTAGTGACGAAAGTTGCAAATTAACTATCTAGTTGTCTTAATTATAATACGTTATTGTGATTAGTTCACGTTAAAGAACCATCGTTTTCTGTTTAACCAACATCTGTTTAATCCATTTATTCTAAATAAACTAATTGTAGGAAAGGTACTACAATATATAGCGATAGTTACAGTAGTTCATAGAGTTTAGAGTTTGGATTTAAAATCCTAATCTAATTTGTAGTCTAAAGATACAGAATAAATTAGCAACACTGTTAGTAGTTCGATTAAATTTTCACTACCTGTCTGCTTATTTTTACCTTCGGCTGTATACAAAGATAGTCTTTGAATTCTCTGTAATTTATATACTATCCGCAAAGTAATACGTACATGGATCAATTAATTAATATTTTTTATGCAACATAACAGCTATGCTTTCTTTTGAAGAATTTTTATCTCGCTTAATTGCCGGAGAATAATGCAACATTTGATTAATTCCTCAGATTAATTGATCGGCTGGAACATCGAGGATAATCGGGTTATAAATGAGAAACACTTTTCGCTACGCGATGATATATTCCTCGTCTCCTTTCGTAGGGCTTCGTATTTTATTTTTCGTATTGGTAGCAAATGAACCGGACAGCCAACTGAAAGAGCACTCCAATCGCTCTCATCGCCTCGGGGCGATGGTTCTGTCTGCAACTTGGTTCAAGTTTAATTGAGCTTGAAAGTTTTCGACTTGTCTGAATTCACCTCCACGCGCCTACCACTTTTATCATTCGCCCCCTGAACGACATTTTTTGACGTCGAGAACGATCTCCGTATTCAATGTACCATACATAAAATTAATTCCGAACAACGAACGCCTATCTCCATTTTTCACTGCATATTAAAATGATAAAACGAACTATTGTTTGTCATATTTGGTAATTTTCTCATTTAATTTCGTAATTACACCGCCGGTCATAATTAGACTGCGAATGTTTATGCATTTTGGGAAAATGAAAAATTCCAAGAATCTACAAACTGCGTATAATATGCAAGAATATTTAAGGTACAGCACATGCTATGATATTTATCAAACAAATTTCTGTTTAAATTTCATTTTTTAAATTATGTCGATAAAAATTAAAAATCTATTTATATATGTAATATAACATTTCATTTGCGTTCTACGCGTCTTATAATCTTCTTTTTAGTTCCTTTATTAAATGTTTGTAATTCTTTAATACAGCTTTTTACTACAATTTTTTAAGAGTTTTGTTTAAAATATCGTGAACATTTATTTATCATTTATTTATTATTCCTGTTTCATATATATGTTCCAGTAATATAGTATGCCTGTGTTTCATCATTCTCGCGTTTGATTATATTACGCGCTTGTAGAAACATTTCCGCGCCGATTTCTGTTTATCAAATAGTGTTACGTATAATGAATGATCAAAATAAAATACAGTAATATAACTTGAAAATCGGAGTAGCATAATTAATTTCTAAATCAAGTTACAGCTCGATAAATTATTATTTCTATTTCAAAATTGTACTTCTCAGTCGATATTACCATATTGTTGAATAGAAACAGAATATATAAAGATTTATTAAGACATATTAACATTGGTTTCTTAACAATATAATATATTAAGATTTATTAAGACATTTATAGTATAAAATAATAGAAAATTGGCGGTACAAATACATTCTTCATGAAATATTCTTAAACTTTCCACGTCGCTCCAATAGCGTATTACGTTTATGTTTACATTAGTCAGGTGTAGCTTGATTTCGAGCGGGAGAGACAAGTAACAGTATTTCAATTGCTACAAACTTGATGTGTAAACAGAAGCGTCAGAGAACGGCGTAGAACAGCACTGGAGCGAAGTGCAATTCATCAGAGAACCGACAATGCCGTATATTTCACTACAAAACAGGTAATACTTTGAAAATTTAAAGAGAAAATTGCTTTCGATTCTCATTTTTAATTACATGATATAATTAAATACGACATATTAAAAAAGTTCATTAAAGTGCTATTAGTATAAACGTGGTTCCATTTTTCATTTCTGCAAGTGAACAAACAATTAAGTAATGAAAGAACGCATAATGAAAATATGTTTTAACTGTATCAAAATATATTATAATTGATATATTGAAAATATTTATAATAATTGTATGAAAATATACAAGGTGGTAGCAATTAGCAATTAGTGTAATAGCAATAGTAATAAAGTAAAAAATAGCATTTAGTGTAATATTCTTCTTCTTATTATTATTCTTCATCTATTCTTGATATAATATAATACAACTTTATATAAATATAATATGAACATAATATTAGCTTTAATATTGCAAACAGGATATTTCTAAAACAAAGAGAATATTATCCTTTATCGATGTTATGATAGAAAAGATTATACATGTATTGTTATATTAAAAAATGAAAGTTTTTGATCCAACATTTTTCTGTGCCAATTTTTTGTGTCCCAGTTTGCTGCCTCTTCAGCACTGGCTAACTGTTGCTCAGAATATTTTTTTGTCGGATTATCGGACATGCCCAAAAAATTGTAGCAACTATTATATTGCATATATACATATATACTCCTTGTATAAAGTGGAGCTATTGTTTACCTTGAAACATGAAATACCTACGAATACGGAAAAGTCTATTTTTGTTTTCCTTTATTACAGAGAATGTCATGGTCGAATTATATACATGCAAAGTGGGTCAATAAAAAAATACAATCTAAAATACTATTAAGGTAGTACTAAGTATTACGAAATTTAATATGTTTGAATCTACTTAATTAATATGTAAATTTTATAATGGATGCGATGGAGTGCAAACATTCTCTGTAGTCATATATGTATTATGTACAGAGTGAGTCAATAATAATCTATCCATCTAAAATAAATCGTTATTGGTCTTATCCAAAATCGTCTTAAATGAATTTTGTTGCGTTTCAAAAGACTCGTCGGATGTATATAATTTTATTTTCCGAGATACCAAGCCGATCTTGAGTTTTTTAAATGGCTTGGTTTGGTTATTTAAATTTTTCGTAATATTAGTCCATCTAACTGAAACAGGTTAAAGTTAAAATATCCACCTAACTGATAGCCTTTCGGTATAAATAGGTTAGTACCTTTTTGTAGAGAATATATAGCTGATTGATATTATAAAACATAGACAAAACGTAAGATATCAGAAAATAAGAAAAGTATCCTTCGAAATCCAACATAACCCAGTTAAGATATTTACACACCAATATACCTATTGTAGAGTTTACATATTAATTAATTAAATTTAAATATATTAAATTTAGTAGTACTTTCATGCGACTAGAAAAATTTTATGTTGTGGAAAAGAAAAATAGAACTTGCTATAAGAACGTTTGGTTAGAAAATAAGAGTACGTACTATTACGAATATTTCCTGTAGCCACCGTATGTAATTTACATCTTTACTCGATTTTACTTAAGACATGTTTCTATTGGCGATATACCTGTTATCTTCGAAGTCGTGATATTTTACGTTTTATTAACCAGAAATAAAAGCAATCTAACGTTTGAACATATTCTTTTACCCATTCATATATCATGTGATTTCACAAATAACTCTGATTTCAATCCTCAGAATGTCACGTATTGAAATAAAGTATATATATGTAAACTCCCTAGAGTTCAAGTGTGATAGGGACTTTCTCTGTTTCGTGGGCAGCACGACTTTCTTTGTTTCGCGGACAGAACGACTTTCTTTGTTTTACGGACAGCCATTTTGGGAGACACTCGTTTACCAAACGGACGGACAGAGGGTAACATCAGAGATAGACAAGAAAACAGAAGAAAGAGTAATTATTTAAAACATTGAAGATTGACGGAGAAAGATCGATAGCTCAGTACGTTGAAAATCGATTCTCGATTTTCAGACTTCAGAATCGATCACCTGAATTACCCCGTGATTAACGATCTTACGTCATTATATGTCATTATATTCAGGAAACAGAAGTAAATACTATTTTCGGCGCCAATTGGAGAATAAAAGTTTCAGTGCATCGTAACAACACCGAAGAGAGTAAACACGTCTAGACGCATGCGGACAGTGTATTGATTACTAACCAAAGTAAGAGTACAAAAACCAAAAATGCTGGGGAACGATCAGCAGAAAACATGTAAAAATTCACATAATAATAATAATTTATCTGTACTTCAAGCTCGTAGCCTGTTACAGAGAGGTTGTTGACTTCTTATTTCTAATTTCTTACGCTATATTATATTCTTACATTGATCTCTTATTTTCTGTATTTTATCGATGTTTTATTGTGTTACATTATACTGCTTAATTTTTCCTTGTAAAAATTCACACAGTTAATTTTCCAATCTATAACATGGACAATCTTTTACACAAGGAGCCTTTCGTGGCGGATGAAAACACATAGAAGGTGGTACATAAATTGGGAACGTATGTTTTATTGAAACGTTATTTGTTTAAATCTTTTCTTCTGAGAGTTCTAAAGGGACGCGTAATGAATACAGCGCCGACAACAAAGGAACATGCGTTATAAAATATTCGCAGTATATGTAATTCTATGAATCTACAGATTTATACAAATTCATACAAAAAGAGAAAGGATGGAAACAGAAATTGACGTATGAATAAATTTAATAAACCTGGCAAATACAATAACGAATAGGATCTTTTATCTTTGATGAAAATTATCTTTGATTTTTAATGAAGATGATTTTTTATCTTTAATCAATGAATTTGATATTGCATATATTGTCGCAAACAACGTGGTGTGAGCTGTTTCGATGAAACTTGAGAGTACATTGTATAAAGAGTGTAACAAGCGATGTGCTAAAGTTACACAAAAATGTATAATGGAAATTTTAATTTTTAATGATTCTCAGTTTCAACTATTTGCGTTCGTTAATGCAGAACACATAATCAAACAAGATATAATACAAATTTCTTAGAACTTTAAGATATTCTTTCACCATAGTATTTTACGCTCATCGAACTTTACAAAATATGTAAAAGAAAATTTCGATTTTCAGAAGCCGACACGGTCGTATACTCGCTTTTAATGCAAAAGTGGTGTAAGTCTTAAAAGTTGATCACTTACACTCTATCAAATACTTTATCAAAATGTAGAAAAAAGTCGTAAGGGTCGTAAAGGGTCGACTGAAGGATTCTTACTTACTCTTATCCGCGAGAAACTAAGGAAAATGTAGTATATTCTTATTACTGTCCTTACAAAATGTAGTAACTACGAGACGTTGACAGCCAATTTCGAAAAAGCTATTTTTTCACCTGCTGCCCGAAGATTACGCGTAAAGTAATCGCTGTCAAGAGTCGATTGATAAGCGTTCAAAATTTATTTGTTATATATCCGCAAAGTGAGAGAAATTACGCTCGAATAGCAATTCTCACGCGATCTTTAACTCGTCTCTGAATTATTCAGCCAACACTCTCGACGATTAAAACGATCCTAACGAACATGTAAACTACTCTGACGTTCTGATATTTAACGAAATCCGCGCTTCGAGCATCTATGTTTCGAAGGATATACAACAATACGATATGCTAATCTTACAATTACACTGTACATCTCTATGCGCCTGTAGGAAATTTGAAAGTGTAATATTGCACAGAATGCACATAATATGAAACGATATATAATAAGATACTCACAGTATAATGTTTTCTGTAATATTTGATAGGTAAAGCAATTTTCTGTCGAGATTTCATTTTCCCAATTATATCTTCAAAAACATAAATTTGCATGGAAATACACACAGATTATTCGCTGATATATGGTTCGTCAATTATTAATTGTTAATATTAGACGTGATCGATTGGCAGCAAACTATCCAAATCATATTCGCTCTAACATATCAACTATATTTTTGTGCTTCGACCGCGATAATGATCAATTATTCAATCACAGTGTCATTATCATTTCATTCGGTCGTCTCTGCTTGCAAGAAAGACAACTAACCGTGTTATATAGCGCAGATATTGCCATTGCTATATACGTGACCCATGAGACGATATTATCAAATTGTACGAAGTTTCAGGACTTAAATAAAATTACTTGATTATCCTTTATTTGCTGTTGTAGGAAAAATATCCTCAGGATAAAATTAAGTTCTTTCAAAAGATATATGTAACGACGCGAAGAATCTATTCTCAAAATTATTTTTTTTTTTTTAATCGGCACAGGTGTTAGGCGTATTAAGCGCAAGTAGCATCCCGAAAACAGAAATGTTTTTTATCAAATATTTTTATTACGAGAAATTCGACAATTCGATAGAGAAGAATAAGGGAGAAAAATGTTCTCGTCGATCGTTGTTATTTCTACGTGTACGAACAACGGCATTCCCGTGTCAGGCTGGAATGTGTCACTAGCACATTCATGGAATTATTGCGGAATTATCGCGGATGATTGTCCTCCGATCGAGCCAATCTCGATGATCCGTTGCTACGGACAAATCGACGACAGAAAAATGTGCACACACGCGAAGATGTATTATTATTATTTATTTTAGTCCGTGCCTCTCGGCTTTGGACGAACTTTCGATTTACAATCCTTACATTTCTTGTATTGCACTCAGCATATTCTTACCTCTAGCATCTAAAACTAATGACTACAATCTATTGCAACTTATGACTACAAACTATTGCAACTTATGACTACACATTATTGCCACTTTGGTTTTTTTGCCTCCTTGCTGTGCTACCTTCCTGTCATTCCACCCCGTCTTGTATTGCCCTTGCCCTTCTTTTCTCTATTATTGCTCTTAAACCCATTAGTCCTTCTCCAGTCTCATTCAGTGTTTTTTCCATGTCCTTTGATCCTCCTGTTATTTCACATTCTTCTATTACATGTCTCAGGACCTCTTCTTCCCTTCCACATAATCTGCACCTTTTTTCTCTCTCCTCTCTCCAGTATTCCTTCGCTTTGGTCTCGTTTCCACACCTGAATCTGGCTATAACTTTCCTGTCCTTCCACCTCATCCTCCCCTCCAAGTACTTCGGCATTTCATCTTTCGAAGACGTATTATGATACGTCTATTGAAGTGTTTCATATAATCTTGTTTCTCCCTTAAATCATTGTTCTTTCAAAAATTCAATATTGTAACTTATTCCTTACCGAAATATTTGTGCGATGTTAAATTTCGCCATTGTTTAATTTGCCGCTTCTCATACAACGAATTACGTTCATCAGGCAAATGAAGCTTCTGTTTCTACTAATTAGAATAAATGTTGCAGCATATTATTAAAAACCAATCGATTCAATGACGTTGTTATGAACAAACATAGAGAGCAGTAATTTTTAGAATATCGCGATGAGGTATATTAAGAAGAGTCACTGTAAGTAGAAACAATAAAAATATAGCATTTCGAAGATTCTGATTAGCCGAACATGAATACTTTCAATGTAGAAGACTTTTAATGAGTTTGGCAAATAGAACTTAATATTTTGTTACATAGTAAAAGGGGTGCTTTAATGCAAAGCTTTAACTCAATTAAAATCCTGAAACAGTAGGAATAAAGCTACAACTGTATTAAATTATACATACATCATTTTAAATAAGTACTCCTGTCCATGGATTTTTGGATTTCCTTAAAAAACTTTATTTCACTATCAAGTCAAGTAATTCTGTGGATTAAAGAAAACTACCATCTCTATGCTGTGCAAAATGTCTTTTGCTGTTTGATATTTTGCTAATAGAAAAAGGTACAAGACACTACTGCACTTTTTGCGACAGAATGTTTATTAGTAGATATTGTACCGTACATAATATTTAATACATTAAACTTATTATATTAATTATATTATTAATTTGTAATTTGTTTCATTTTATGTCTTTCGGCCTCAAAATGGAGAGTTGCATTTGTTACTTGCGTAAATTCAATATATCGCTAATATATTCTACCCATTTTTCATATAAATTTGTGTATTGAACGTGCACAAACATCTACAGTTTATTTATTACCATATTGCAGCTTGGCCAATACACAAATTTAACATCGGTGCAGTTCATCGTGAATGCTCAAAGTCGGTACATTAAATTTAATAACACGTCGCTCGTTATACTAATTCGAAGGGTATCGCATTTAGCTTGTCAATTTAACTTTCTAACTGCGATATTAAAAGTCTCCGAAAATAAGAAATAAATATTAACATAAATGCTGAAATACAAATGCACAATGTCTACTTTCCTCGTAAATCTACGAAGAGGAGTTTGATTGGAAGAGGATTTGCTGGTTTCGTCTGCGCCAACGAACGTATTATTCCACTTGCATAATAGATACATATTTGTTTCCGCAGCAAACTCCTCTTAGTTGCACGTTGCCATAAATTAACCCACAAGGATTAGAAACGATTATCCCGCAAAATACGAACGCGTTATCGCATGCGGCTTCAGATGGCCAACTATTCCTATTTAAGCCAATTCTATTAAATGACGTACGGCACTGACGCGCATATTATCCGTACAACTACCTCCACTTATGCCAATTCTCTTAAATGACATATTATTATTTATTATTATTTAGTCCGCGCCTTTCGCTTCTTCTGTATCTACCTCCCCTCTTATTTACTCTGTTGTATTGCACTCCCTTAAATTATTCCACCTCTAAAAGCTAAAAATTAATGACTAAAACTATTGCAATTTTTGGGCTTTTGCCTCCTTGCTGTACTTCCTTCTTGTCCTTCCTTCCCGTCTTGTATTGTCCTTCTCTTCTCTATTATTGCTTTTAATTCTGTTAGTCCTTCTCCAGTCTCATTCAGTGTTTTTCCATGTCTTTCGGTCCTCCCGTTATTTCACATTCTTCTATTACACGTCTCAGGTCTTCTTCTTTCCTTTTACATAGCCTGCATCTTTCTTCTCCCTCTTCTTTCCAGTATTCCCTCGCTTTGGTCTCGTTTCCGCATCTGAATCTAGCTAGAATTTTTCTGTCCTTCCACTTCATCCTGCCTTCTAACTACTTTGGTAGCTCTTCTTTGCCTATTTTTCTGTAATGTCTGTTATATTTGAATTCCCTTATCCTTTCCCTCCTCTCTTCTTTCTTTCTTCTATAATTTTTCCTCTGACGAAAACGTTGGATTCTCTTACCTTTCTGTTAATTACAGGTATCTTACGTTCAGTGTAAATAGTGTTAAATGTAAATGATGAAGCAAATCTGGGCGAAATTTACATTTGAAACATTATTTTTTAAATAAGTACTTTGAATGATACTAATTGTCAACTTAATGATTAATCTATTTCAATTAATATTCTTTTTTTATTTGATCAAGCGACTGGATTTAAAGCTAAGCGAATATTTGTGAATGTAATGGATTAGAACATTGTCCATTTTAGAAAATCGAATTTAATGAAACGTCTAAATAAGAACAAATTTCATGTATAATACGAGTTGTTTGTAACTTTGTTAAGAGATTACGACAAAAATACGAAATACCAGTTCCCGTGATTGATCGGTGCATTTACATAAATGAAGCAAACCAAGAATAAAGCTAACATAATTGTTGCTATTTTCTTTATCAACGTAATCATTGTTTTTTGCAATGGATAAGGCTACAAAAAATGAGAATATAAATCAAGAAAAGAGTTTGAGAAAAAGTTTTGATGCCTGTTTCAAATTAAAATGTCTCATCTATAATGTCATAATTAATCCTCGTTGTGACTAATTTTTAAAGCTCTTTTCTCTTGATATTTCAGTGGCTGGG
Organism: Bombus pyrosoma; assembly: GCF_014825855.1. Classification (NCBI taxonomy): domain Eukaryota; kingdom Metazoa; phylum Arthropoda; class Insecta; order Hymenoptera; family Apidae; genus Bombus; species Bombus pyrosoma. Next base: position 11,937,645 of record NC_057779.1, read on the forward strand.
TTTGGGTATCATGGCGGTAGGTGTATGGGCTTGGACCGAAAAGGACACATTCAACAATTTGTCCAGGCTCACTAATGTTGCGCTCGACCCAGCATTTATCCTCATTCTAGTCGGTAAGTAGCGATTTATATTAACTTTTTAGAACTCCATTTGTTTGAATGAAAGTTAATCGCCGATTAAGTGAAATTTTGCCGGTTGACTTCACTTTTCTGAACATCAGCTCCTATCGTGTGAACGAAAAGTAATAGGTACATAATGAAGGAAGTTGGTGAGCCCCTATTACACCAATTCCTATTATACAAATTATTTGTCCTCCAAATTAAGAGAAATGAAATTCCACCGTATTCGCTTCGGTCAATTCAACTTCGTCCAATCGTGCGAATAAAGACGTATCAATATTTTGAAGATTAGTTGTAACTAATTTGGCTGTTATACAGGGTGTTAGATTTTTCTAAGCTTTCCTGATAATGCAGCAGGAAAATGTTTCAAGCAAAAGTTGACATATTTTGAAACGGCTACAAATTGCAGTGCTTAAAACCGCCAAGAAATGCTTCTTCCTGTAAAAAATCATAGTCATCTTCGCTTTTTTTTAAATGGTACGATGCATTTTTAATTTCATACATTTGTAGCCGATGCCAAGACGAATTCAACGACCCAATACTATGATCTTCGGATGATCCTGACTTCGGAAATGAATTCCTTGATTTATAGAGTTGACGTTTATTAAATGACGTTTATTATTTTATTTATTTTAGTCCTTGCCTCTCGGCTTTGGACGAACTTTCGATTTTACAATCCTTACATTTCTTGTATTGCACTCAGCATATTCTTACCTCTAGCATCTAAAACTTATGCCTACAAACTATTGCAACTTATGACTACACATTATTGCCACTTTGGTTTTTTTGCCTCCTTGCTGTGCTACCTTCCTGTCATTCCACCCCGTCTTGTATTGCCCTTGCCCTTCTTTTCTCTATTATTGCTCTTAAATCCATTAGTCCTTCTCCAGTCTCATTCAGTGTTCTTTCCATGTCCTTTGCTCCTCCTGTTATTTCACATTCTTCTATTACATGTCTCAGGACCTCTTCTTCCCTAAATGACGTTTATGTTGTGAACAAAATATTGCAATAGTAAAAATCCTGGAAGATGGAGTACCGCTGGGGGTAACCATCCACATGCTATATTTCATCAAAACCCAAACTATAATATTTTACCAAATGTCCTAATGGACAAATTGTAAAATGATTTATTTAAAAATAAAAAAAAAAAGAAAAAAGTAGTAAAAGTTACTGGCGGATTCCTTCGCCAGATTTATCCCCAATAGATTTTTTATGGCGGCAGATATTCAGTTGAAAGCACCAGGATCCTTCAGATCCCATCACTAGGCATATCGATAAATAAACAAAGAGCTTGTTACTTGTAGTCTTAAATAAAAAAATGTTCAAACTTGTGGATGGTCAAATGGCGAACATTTGATACACGTACCTTGCCATTTCATGAATTACAAAGATAATAATTATAAATTACGTAATTATAAACATAATTATAAAGAGAAGAAACTATTTGCGCAAAAAAGTAACTTGCTAATTAAAGCTCTCATGAAAAGAAGTCGGAAAATAAGTTCCGGCCCATCTCGTATTTAGCTTCCACGCACAACTGGCCAAAAGATGCGTACTAATTATTTTTTACCTGACAAAGGTAATTTCAACGTGCTTTTAAGATATCGCGGACAAGTTCCTTGCACTTCCGGTGCGTTTTTCCGTGCTTTTTCTCGAGAAGGTGGGCTACACTTAGACGGAACGCATCTTTTCGCGAGGATCTGTAATTTTTCTCCAGGTTAGCCGTAATTAAGTAGTTCGTTACATACCATTCTTAATTAACCTTTTCAAGACGCTGAGTTTAAAAATCTTAACTAAAACGACTCAAAAATAACTCATTTCCTTTGAGAAAGTATCGTAAACTTTGCAACAAAAATCCTCATCTCTTGTGCTTTCCTGCGACCGATAAAAAACTTTTAAAGAATTATTTTCTTGCAAAAAAAGAGGCATTGGTCAAATTAATAAATTTGTAAAATGTAAAGTGTAAAAACTATTTGATATTGAAATAGTCTGGCGAAAATTATTTCACATTGTAACTGCATCTGTCTTTTTTTGTAACTTGCACCACGGCTTATCCACTCGTCGGCAAACACGTCATTTGATCTTACTACGATCGTCGAATTTTTATAGTATTTCAATCTGGCTCTTATTTTAATAAACAAAACACGTTTGTAACATTTCAAGAAAATATTCAATATGAAATTAAAAACGGAAATCACGCAAACCAATAACAATTTTTCCACATTTAGCACAAACTTGAGATATTTTGTCAACGTTAAGAAATTACAATTGGATCGGAAATGATCGAAAGAGTGCAACAGATTTAATACACTTCGTACCTTTGTAGCATCGTGAGATGGACAATCATCGTATCGATGTTACATTGGTATTCGTTGTTGATATGGAACGATAATTCGTATAATTTTTAATTGGAAGAATTGTAAGTAATTCATAGTCGTAACATTTAGCGCCTATTATCAAGAAATTTTCGTTCAAAAGATTATTTCATGAAACCAACTGCGCACTTCATTTCTGACAAACCTCACGTCGTCAGTTCAATAAACCTCATTTGTGTCGTCGATCTGAAACCATTGCACGTGCTGCATTACCATGCCTTCGTACCACCGTTACCACATAAAAGCTCATACACGCGTATGCGCGTACGTAAAGCCACAGATACTCGTATATACGAAGAAAATAATAAATAATTTGGCAGAAGAAAAAGATTTCCTCGGGTGGTGTACAAAAGTGTTAATTAGTGAGAGTATAGGAGAACAAGTTGAAGAACTTAGATGTAAGGACCATAAGAACAAACATTTGCATATAGATCTAATGTCAGCTTTAGGAGAAGATATGAAGATATCGTGTTAAAAAAGGCGGATGAACAAATTTAAGTAAATGTTTAATGACGTGGAGCATTAAGCATCAACTGATTAATCATAGACGTATTAGCCGTGTCAATTCAAATAAACGTATCTCGACAAAAGGTGGTTTTGTGAAAAATGGCTTTTAGCATTTAGAAACATCGACTTCACATACGTTCGAAGTATAAATTGTTATGCCTCCAATTTCTTATAGTATAAGCCTTTCGGACACTCGGTATAACTGTTAACTTATTATTTTGTATTAATTATATTATTGTGTCGTTATAATTCTTGCGAATAATTTATTCTTCTTCCGAGTATTTTACATGAATAAATAATTTTAATTTTTTATTTCGACGATTAGTCGCTCTTTCGATAGTCTGGGTCAAGTATCCTATTTTGTATGAAATTAGTAAATGTTTTACAACGTATTATATGAGTATATAACATACTATAACATATTGTATCATAAAGGAAATTCTGTAAGAGAAGCGTTACTGCAAAATATCAGAAGAAAAGTAAAGAAGAATCACGTTAAAGAGAAGGCCGAGAATTGTAGGTTGCAAGTATTCATCCACCCTGTTGTATGCAACATAGTTGCAAATGTGTTAGCAAGCGCATGGACGAACGTGATACGAAATTAGGGATTCGCTAGGATTATTGTTTCCGAGGACGAATCTGATGCGAAATCACGGAGGCTCTAGGACGAAGTCACGTGCGGACGAACCTGATACGAGGTCAAGGAGCCACAAGAGATTGAAGTTGAAGCTTCGTAAACGAACCAGCAGTCACTGGGATCGATAGCGTCGACGAACCTGATACGAAATCCAGGATGTTATCTTCCATTTTCTTCATTGACGAAGCAGTACTCACTAAAAGTGGAAAAATAAATTATCATAACGAACACGTTGGGTTAGAACGTAATCTACATGCGAGTTTGCAGTCGAGGCATCAACGACAACTTTCTATTAACGTGTAAGATGGAATTATGCCACAGACAGTCCTTAATTATCTCTAACTTGAGAACTAGAGTCCATAGCATATACAGTAACGCGAGGAACGAATATATTCGTGCAGTTGGCACGTAAAAATAAAAAGAGACTAACATCTTTTCTTAATACATCCTTACAGACATTCGACTATTTGTACCTGTTTATTGTACACGGACGCTTGCTACAATAAACGTAGAAATAACAGTTAACTACATACATAAACGATACGTGGGACGATATTGAGCTATTTTTCTTATTGCTACAGCATTTTTCCTACTACCGCATCATTTTGGGCACACAGGATAGGATTGTAGACACTAGCATCGTTGACAAGCTGATGTTCTGATATTCGGGAGACTCTGTGAAACACTCTAAATCGGATTACTAGAGATATACAGAGAGATTCCAACGAGTAGAAGGTAGAAGGTAGCAGCGAGTCACTCTTGAGCGGTTAACCACGGTGTAGCTAAACGTAATGGCGAGAATCAGCGGATGTCCTACAAGCCAAACATCCTGACAGAGACGGACTACAGGTTCTTGAAATCGTGCAAGGCTAAATCTAATATGCACGTGATCTGGACCACTGCTTCTAAAGGAGCAAAAATCGAACGACGAGGATCACGGTGGACGTGTTGGAAAAGCAAGCACGATCTGCGGATAATCATTCCTTTCAACCTCATTCCATTCCTCTTACCGATGGTGAAAGCAACTCATCCAAGCAATCATGTCTGAGATATTTATCTTTGAAAAAGAGATGTATCTTGGCATCTTCCTTCATATTTGGAGGAATTTATTTCGTATTTCTTATTATTGCTTCCTCTGAACAGCTCCTGTTGCCAACGAAAACGATATTTTCCTTTCTTGATGTCCGAGAAATAATTTTATCAGCTGCAATTGTAGTCCTTTTTATCTTTTATCGATACAGTACAGGAATTACATACTCCTAATTTATAGCGCAGAAATTCTTAGATAAGGAACAAGCGATATTTGATTCTGTGTTGTGAAAAAGGTAGTAATTTTAAAAGCTTCAGAAGCTTAGCACAATCGACGAAATATTTGTTAGTATATGTTATTTATACTTTGGCTGTTCTCACTCCCTTGAATTAAAATTGTGGTAATACCTATGCTCCAATTGAAAATATCTATATTTCCATCCGAAACTGGATTATTTTATACATATTTTATACAACGAAATCCACATATACAGTCATCAACGAGGTTTGATCGCATATGTGTATGTATCACATATGTATAATGAAGTTTGAGTTACCAGCATATTGTGTTATTCTTATTATCCTTGTAATCCTTATATCTTTATAGCACTCGATGAATAATTGAAATTAATATTTATATTTTTGTGTAAATAAGCCGCATGGAACGAAAAAGTACCTTTTACGATATACATCCTACTACTTCATTTATTATACCTCTGTCCCCGATTGTATAAATTACACATACAGATATCTCCATGAATGAAATAGCAGATCAGTAAGAATAGGTTTTATTTTATCACATTAAAGTTTAATTGTAACAGATATTTTTAGTTAAGTTAAGATTTGAGTCTTTCATGAATTTGAGTTTGTCGTGGGGAAAACCAATACAAAAATAGTGCCTTACGTGTTTCTTTGTCTTTCATACGATAGATTTTCAAAAGAGAAGTTAAAATATTTGATCGATTAATGGGTTTTCGATATAAATAGTTTATCAAGCTCCATAGAGAATGCCAATATGGATCGACTAATATATCGTAAAATATATTACAAGTTCTATTTAAGAAAGGAGAAAATTGACCTTTATACATGCTCTACGTTTCTATTTTCTTTTTATCTTTCCAGCTTCTTATTACTAAAGCTTATTGACATCCTAAAAGCATCCTTAGCTAAAAGCTACTGACATCAAATTATGTCTTCTCTAAAAAGCATTTAAGTTTCTTTCGAAATATTTTCTCCTACCATAAATAGTTTAAGAGATATTGGCAGGGATCGACATAAATGCAGCAGTTTAAATATTTAAAAAATAACGAGACAAAATTACATTACAAATATTTTACAGTTTAACTACGAAGTCGAAAATAGATCGTTGGATAAAATAAAATAGATCGTCGGAAAATAAATAGTCGGAAATAGATGTGTAATAATTAAAGTTTCTATTTAATTTTACAGTTTCCTAGTTATGTAGAATGACATACGAAGGATTCTCTCTAGGAACATGAATTTGTTGCATAATTCCACTTGGAGAGTGAAGCTGCTAGTCGAGAGACAGTTTACAATACGGAATTTCCAGCAATTAACGGTATCTCAACATCCACATCCGACAGTTGTGGCCCATGTACTTACCGAGCTCCTTGATACTACGAGTAAAGTTAGAACGTAGCAATTAGTATTATAGACGAGGTGCAGTTGGTAATTATTGAATGGCTTGGTAAATTCATAGCATTCCGGACAGTCAATGAATTTCTACCAAGTGAAGGAGTGCCAGCTTCGGTCATTGTCCCTGGTTAGACATTAAATGTAGCACAACCAGTAAACAAAAATATCTGGGGTTGATGAACAAGTGGGTTTTCGACGATAAACCTGTACGTCGATAAAGTGTAAACATGAAATTGACTTTAGATTGCTTACTATTTTATATCTTTATTTTCTGCGATCGATAATAACATGTTATTTGCTTATGATTTAGTTTACGACTTATTATTCCCTAGGTTTCACTCGCAAACTTTGTTTGCGTGGATTCTTAAATATGAATTTTTATAAATGAAATACTCACATATTCTTTATATTAACAGTTAAATTATTCTTCGTAATAAAAAGTATTAAATGACAAAAAGATTTCAGAACAAACACGGCGTAAACAATAACTTTCGTTCCTTCACCTCTACCAAACATGCGAGCGCATATAATTCAGATGCCAGGCTATTTCTCAACTTCTGGAAAATGGATCATAATGAAACATATCCTGTTTTCCTTCCCGGGTAGAGAAAACTCCATCAAAGTTCGTTCAGTAGTTTTTACGTGACGCGAGTACAGACAGACAAACAAATAGACAGACAACAATTCCAATAATTAGCTTTTTGGCCTCCATCATTTATGAGTTGTCTCTGGATGACTGTTTTATTTTTTTTTTTTTTATTCGATGTACAAATAGAAACCTTCTTTATTATATGCATAAATAGACGCATAGATTATTTATTATACACAGTCCTCGCCCATTGGCTTAGACAACAATTCCAATAATTAGCTTTTTGGCCTCCATCATTTATGAGTTGTCTCTGGATGACTGTTTTATTATTTTTCTTTTTTTATTCGATGTACAAATACAAATCTTTATTATATGTATAAATAGACGCATAGAATATTTATTATACACAGTCCTCGCCTATTGGCTTAGGACAGCCTTCTGGTGTTACATCTTTCTCTTATATCCTACGCTTACTTGCCACACTCTCGCTCTCTCCGTTCATTCTTCTCCACCTACACTTTCATTCACACTCTATACACTGTGCCTACGCTCCAATCTAAGATTTCTACATTTACATATCACCTAGCACTAATAACACCTATCATTCTCCTTAATTCCTTCCTTTGCTCTCATTCTCTCTGCCTCTATCTCTCTCTTCGTCATATTGTTCTTCCTTCTACTCGGTTCCTCTTCAATGTTCAATATTGCTTTCTGTCTCTCTTTAGTTTCTGTTTGTTACTATTGCCTTTAACTCTTCGTTGTCTTTCTCTTTCTCACCCTCTCTATACTCCACGGTATTTCCATTCCCTGTTCCATCGCATCTAATACCATTTTTATGTCTTTCCCCGGTTTTGTCTTCTCACATTCTTCCAGCACGTACCTCATCGTCTCCTCTCGCTCCTCACAGATTTAGTTTTGACTTTGTTGATGAAATAACGTGAATAATTTCCGAATATCACGTTTTTATAGCAAACTAGGTGCTTGGTTGTTGCGTTATTATTTTCTTGGAACATTATTACAAAAAATATTTCTAGATTTTTAAATCGTTTATTGTTGCGGCACTATGCATATTTTCCACAGACAAGATTTACCATTCATCGATTGTAGTTACGCGATTACTGCTGCTAACTCATGTCTAGTCACGTGACATCGCAAGAGACGTGATAATTAAAAGGTGGCTTTATGAGCACCACAGAAGTTTATTCATATGCAAAACAGTTCGTGCTGCAGAATTATACTACGAAGACTCGTGACATGAAACGAATAATAGCAGATATGGATACTGTCATTATATCAAATTTAAAGATGATAGATAGAAAGAAAAGATTGCGGCTGATCTCGAGGAGGCCAGAACAGTTAACACGTGCCCTTAATATGTATCTAAATGTTCTCTATATAAATCAGTATAATTCAAATGATATTAATTAAAGTAAATAGATCTATATAATTATATTTCAATGTTTATTACACAAAATTAAAAAAATTCTACTGGCTCATTGGCAGATGCTGCAACTTAAACACGCAGAGTAAAATAATGCTATATAAAGCCATATTAAAACCTGTTTGGACCTATGGAATCCAACTATGGGGAACAACGAGTAATTCCAACATAGAAATTCTCCAACGATTCTAATCAAAAACTCTAAGATCCTTAACAGATGCACCTTGGTACGTTACCAATGAAACAATACATCGCGACCTTAAGATACCCACAGTTAAAGAAGAAATATCCAAGTTCAGAAACAGATATAATACAAGAGTCAACAACCACCAAAACCCATTAGTCACCCAATTACTTGACACGACGGATCAGATCCGCAGACTAAAAAGGCAATACCCTTTAGATCGAAGCATTAGATTCAACTAGAATCAAGCATACTATAAACTCTTATAATGCAAGTTACAGTATCACGCCAAAAGAATTTACTTATAATTCTCAACGAGATTTGATTGTAAATAGTTTACCAAATTAAAAAGGAAAAATGTATATTGCAATGTATACAAGCATATGTATATATTTCAATAAAGGAAAATTACTGGCATTTTTGTTACAAAAATCCGATTATCTTCCTTTATTATTTGTTATAAGGAAGTAATTAAATATTTTTATTGAATACCAATCCAATAAATAGTCGGTTCATGAATCCTTAATTGATTTAAATGGAAAAATTCAAGAGGGGAGAGGTTTTAATAGTTTCTGTGCAAAATGTACCATGTTGGAAATTAAATGGATCTCTATAGAATCATTCAGCTAGTCCATTTGCAATCGAAACCGAACATGTGTGTTCAGTACCCCCTCGCGCCGCCTCCCGATTGTTATCAGTGTTATCAGTTGCTAAACAACATAGTGAACACGAGAGAAATGGGAAGTTCTCTTGCAAATGAAATTGCTAACTCTGTGCCATTTAAAACTACCTTTAGCCTTTTAATGAAAGTTTTTCTGCTTTCTATTATCTGAAAGCTACGGCTGAGTTCAATTGTGTGAAACACTCTGTACATCCAACTTTAGACATTGTATTCTAAGTATGATTTATTGCGAAACAAAACGATCCTAGGAGGATAAAGACACAAAGATCCCTTGAATGAAAGATAAGATAATGATCAGCCTTATGTTCACAAATAAAGATAGAGCGTAACAATAGATAAATTGAAAACGTAAACTTAGCGTAAACGTAGTATCAGCGAAACTGATAAAATATAGCAGATGATAAAATACTCAGACTTAACTCGAATAATTCTTCCTCTGTTATAGGTACAGTGACATTTATCATTGGATTTACGGGATGCGTTGGCGCACTCAGGGAAAATACGTGCCTCCTAGCTACGGTATGTATTTGAACATCTAATGAAGCGTTTGTGGTTTGCTTTAATTATCTGTAAGCACACGAAGATACATAGCTTCTCGTGTGTATACTACCGCTCAAACGTATGTGGACACTTGCTTACCTTTGACAGAATGTAATTGTAACATACGGATGCTCGCATTCACGGCAGCTCGCCCGCCACACATGACAATCCAATACCCGAACGACAAACATCCTGTCTTTATGTTTATTTTTGTCGTGGGTCCAACCTTTATCGGTCCTTTACAGGTAGTCCCGTAACTTCTAAATTACCTAAAAGAGGTAGGTAGAGGAATAGAAAGAAGAAAGGGAGATGTTTCGATACTGTAAATTCGAATACACTGTCTATTTGTAAAAAGTAGCAACTCTAGGATACTATATACACGCAGCAGACATCGCGTCGTCGCTCGTGCGACGGCGAAGGCGAACAAGAGGAGAGAGAGAGATAAGTAAAACCGAGACTCACTATGGTTGCTTATCCTTATCGCTACTCCAACATACACACTCAGAATTTAATTGCGATCATCTCATGCAAGATCGGAGGCTATCGCCACGTGACAGTCGCTAAAATACAGAGACAGGATGTAACACTCTGCCCATAGCTATATCCTGGTACCATCCTCGTCGACAGGTTGGAACATGATAATTTGCGCGCCATACACACAGGGAACTATCTTAAACTAACAAACATTTATTCACTCATATACGCTAAGTGCTGTCTGGCAGACCTTCAAGCGAACAAGGTCTCGCGTCGATGCTCACGGACAGAGCTGAGAGCCAAGTCGCGGGCTAGTGGCGTCACAGACATTAAAGCGGAATGGGAAAAAGACACTTGCGGTTGGTGTACAGACTCGTAAACCGTAGAACAATACACGTTATTTAATGCTCACTGTAAACTGTTCGGAACATAATCCTCCTTCTTAAGACGGGCGATTGTTACTGCACACACATACACATGCATATACGTACGAGGAACGTTCCCCGCTGATTTATTTATGTCCGGAGAAGTGTAATGTGTTGTCCGCACGGGCAATAATTGGACGGCACTGAATTACACACTGTCACAACACGGAAATATGCAACACGACATAGGATCACATCACTGGTATCGTTCTTTGTTGCGGTGACCAGGAGCCAAATCGGGATGGACCTTCTTCTTTCCTCTTAGCGCAGTCCTATTTACTGCCGTCTTGTCGCAGCATGCACTTAGAGAGTAGCAGAGCGGTCAAGATCAGAGTCGGGTTATCGTGTGGTTGAGCACCCGGTCTAGTGATGGAAGTACCGCTAAAACTGACGTCGGATTCCTTCACTGGCGCATCCATGAGATTGAGTCTCTGAACGTATTCAGGTGGAGATCGATTACAGGGATTTCTTCGTGGTCCGTCTGTGTTCCTGTGGACGCGGTGCTGGGTCTGTTGAATCCCTCCATATCAGTCTGTTTATCTTATCTGTGGCTGCGTCTGGATCTCAATCTCCTGCTTCGACATCGTCATCCCTTGCGGTTTCGTGGTCATTTGGGGTACGTTTCCCGTTGCGAAAGAAAGTAGTAGCTGACATTCGGACCCTGCAGAGGTGGCGTATCTTCCGCGATACATTGTCCTGTGGCTGCGTCCTTCTGCTGGAATTTTTCTGGGGCTGGGGTTAGGTTGGGGTTAGGAAACTAGTACAGCTTCCCCAAGATGTACTGGTCGCAGAGGAAACATTCGATGATGCGTCCCGACTTTCTCTTTGCTGCCGTTCTTTACTTTAACCGTACACGAGAGAATATGTTGCTTCCCTGCACGAGTTCTTTTCAGCGCGATGAGTAATTTGCAATATGAATAGGACTCCGCTGTAGACTGTTACTTTTGAAATGATTTTTCCCTCTATCCGATCTGCTCGGAATTTGCACCTGATGCGGGGATTATGGGGCTCCCTGTTGGTAGTTGTTCTCCGTTGGGAACTTCACAGTTCTGAGAACCTCTCGGTTCTGCTTCTGCTACACCGACGCTCTTATTACACTACGTCCTTTCACTATCGTATTCCTTACTTCTCTCCTCGCGTTCTTCCTTTTCTTGTAATAACAGAGTCCCGAGAGGTGTACGGTGCACTTCCTTGTTTTCTACTGTAACAGCAACAGCATATTATCATTGCGAACATTTCAGTGCCAAATCCTGTAGTCAGATATTATTGAATTCAAATTTTATTGATGTTGTCGTCGAAGCGTTTCGATCTCCGTTATTTTTCCTACATTATCCTATAACTCTATAGGATACTCTATAGGAATCCCCACAGACATTTCATCGTCTCCTGTATTAAATGTTGTTGATAGCGAAGGTGGAGTTATTTTATCAATTCTTTCTATTTCCAAGATTAATATTGTTCCATTCAACGTACCAAATCTTTCTCTACGCTCACATATCTTTATTGCTGTGAGGACAATGTGGTCTTAGACAACGCTATACAGAGAGGTAGGAGGTGCAACTATACCCACTTCCTTCAGAGTTTTAGCGTCTCTTCTGCCTGAACACGTGATCCGAAGAGTCTTTTTATTCACGAAAATCAATCATCCGGCTTGGTAGGCCAGATATATTCAAAAGGACTGTTTTTCTTTTCTTTAGGAATGATCCACGCAGTCGAGTCGCATGGTAACTGAGAAGGTGCAATTTCGTCGTCTTCAAGTTCTCTCGCTACCTGACACTCTCGTTCCTTCAAAGAGAAACAGTGTAAATTCACCTTTATATACCGGCAGGAAACGTTACTGCCTCGTATCGACGGCAATATCATCTACCGTCGGAATTTTGCATGAGATTTTGTACATGTATGATAAACGAGCACCGGGTAGTTTATATCTCCGTAAGCGTTCTTCTATGGTATGTAACACATAATGTTTCTCCTCTTCATTCAACCGCTCCAGACGAACAACGTCCATTATTTAAGTAACACGATCCTCGGGTGGAGCATGTTCTTCGGAAGAACAGTGAACGTCGAACTCTCCTTCTTCGTCGCAACTATGGTATGCTGAGGGTGTCAGTTCCTGGCTAAGTACTTCAGTTCCTACGTCTTCGACCAGCGCGTCTATACCAAAACGTGACATATGTCGGTTTTTTGAGTTTGGTTTATGAATATTTCTCCCACAGACAGGATATCTCTGATTTGAAGCGGAATATGCGCAAGCTGGTGTGTGCTATTTCGACGTATCTGTTTACGCATACGTGTTGGTATAGTAAACACTCGTGTACGTCGGTTTGCATCATGCGGTGCGTGATTAGTCCATTTCACGAATGTTATTGACCTAATCGGATCGCTACCTATCTACTATCTAATCTAGATTGTCTACTATCAGTAGGATCGGTACTATTCGTTATGGTGGAAGAGCAACTCGACCGTTTCGGTTCGTAGGAAGGCGATTCCTAATATTACGCTCACTATAGGAAAATTACGCGCGATATGGAAAGTATGGAAATTTTTCGGAAATTTTGTATCAAAAGTAGCGAGAGTTTTAACAACTTTCGAAACTATACCGGCGATTTTTACGACTCGACCTACATTGACAGTCAAATCCAGGTCTCCTCATATTTATGAGCAGCAGCGTAGGTGTTTTTGTTTTACGGTAAAACCTTGCAACTCGAATGCCTTTAAAACAATTTCAGTCATAAAATATTGATATAATTCATAAAATATTGATAATCGAAGCTAAGCTGCGTCTCCTGCGCTCTCGAATAAAGAGAATTCGTAAAATGATAAAACAATGGTACAGTGGTTCAATTAATAAATCGGTATCTACGAAACTATCAATAATTATTTTATTAACTATCAATTTCAGTTCGAAATTATCTACTTCATATTTCTTGTGTTAATAATCACGGTTGTTTGTAATATTTATAATAATTAAAATTCTATATAAACTTTCGCTATATAAATTGTAATTACACAAAGAATTGATAGTTATCGTTTAACTAAAGATGTAGGAAAAAATACATTTGGTATTAAGAATTCATGTTATTTGTACAAATAATATTAGTACGATTAGTGTAAATGGCATTATTGTAACCAGTGTGAAAAAATAAATACCGATAACAGGGAAAAACAAGGACATAAATTTATTTTTAATTACAGAATGCTGGAAAAATTTCTGTATCATAATTATCGTTATCTCAAAAATTTCTACGTTTTAATTTTAATCATGAATTACTTATAAACACTTGTAGCGAATTATGTTCGTCGTCTGCGTCCAAAAGAGGATACAAGAGTACTCATTGTCATCTTAGGAGTTCTACAAACTGGCAAAGTTTTCTTAAAAAGTCAAAAGAGCACTTCGGTTGCCCTCTTTGTTACCACGAAACTAAAGAATCGGCTTTCAAGTTTCCTCATAAAGGAAATGTTTCCTCGTTGCCCGTTTTTTCATAAAACGCAAAATTAAAGGACATTGACAATAAATGCCAACGTTGTATCTCGGTGATTAAAAATTGCCTGCACACAGTGTATATTATCTGTTAATGTATACTATATAAATTCAATAATTTACAAGTTAAAAATACTCTGTGACTTGAAATTTCAAAAATATTGTGTTGCATATTTTTTATTGATTCGTAATGGTAATTCAGTTTATTTGTGCTTAATACACACTAACGTGAAAATGATTTGCAATTATCAAATATGCAATACAGAATATCCAACGGTTAAACAAATAACAGTGCTATTAACATTATCTTCTTTGCTATGACAAATATTTGATTCATAATATTATTATGCACAGCGTATGATTATACAGGCAGGTATAGTGTCGTGATTATATCGTGAAAGCTATCGGATAAATTGTAATCTGTGCATTTTGGTATAGCAATAATCAAATAAATAAACATAAACAATAGATGATTTTACCGAAAAGGTTGATAAAGTTAATGTACATTATTCGTACAGTTAACAAGTATAATTGGAGAAAACATTTAATTCAGGTAACTGCTACTATTCTTTGAAGCGTTTCTTTTATGTTCAAAGCGTTTAGAGTTTAATTTCAAGTAAATGTTACTTCGTTACATTATTCAGCTGTAACAAAATGCGTAACAGCGAGAATTTCGCGTGAAGTATAATAACGTGCAACACATTATTTTATGTGTTTTATCATCCCCTTGCCTCACAATTGCTGCAAAACGATGTAATTACACGAGCAGTACTTTAAGCACTTCGCATATAAACTTACACTGGTTTTTATTTCTTAACGAACTTTCAAGTTACAGTCAATGTAACGATATTAAATTATTTAACACAGATTGAACGATTAAAGGATTAAAATGCAATTGGGAGGAATGATGAGATTAAAGTCTAAATAATTACTACGATTATTGGCATTATTTTATTAATTATATCGTATAAAGGTTTTGTAAACTATAACAACTCACGATGTCTTTTCAATCAATTGTTTAAATACCATTTTAAGCTTTAATTAACTTTTGTATTTTTCTCCGTATTTTTTTTTATTGAAACAATTGATCATTTTTTAGACAATGTGAAACCTGTTATTTTATACTCATTTTCAAATTGCGAGATTGATCAAGATTTTACAGAAGTAAATTCTTTGATACACAATTCTATTAAAATTATAAAACTAATTCTAATAATCCATAAAATTATACTTACACATGTTTTATCATATCAAACGCATGATTTTACGTTCTGGAAGATTGAAGTTTATTACAACGTTATTTTGTATGAATTTATTCCAGTATGCGATATTTCTGGCGTTATTATTGTTAATGGAGATGGCAGCCGGTGTCTTAGGATTTGTCTTCAAGGACTGGGTGAGTTTTATCAAAAATCTATTAATATTCCCGCGATAATCTCTAGTTGTGTCGATGTACACGATAAGATCATAATTGAGAGTTATTTGTTGCTACGTCCTTTAAATTAAATAAATTTCTCCGCAAGCGAAGTTGATAAATTTCATATTTATAAAAGCTTCGCAAATATCGTCCTCGTGTACATAAAATTATATCAATATCATTTAAACCGTCTCATAAGCTTTTGTAGCAACTTTACCAATGTATTTTGTAACCAAGAATAAAACGAAAATGTCATACATACTCAGGTGTGACATTTTCATCTAGGTTTTTTGTCTAAACAGGTTTGCACGAAATTTGGAACTCTGTTTGTTGTACGGATCGTAAAATGAATCCGAAACACATTTGTATTCGAACTGTTTTTAACTATACGTCGAAGCAAGTAATTTATATTGCAAAATTAAAAAATTTCTCTTTGCTACTTGATGATCTCCAGTGGAGTAAGTTAATAAGTAAATATCTGCATATTTATGTTACATGGAATACGCGTAAACGTAATTTACAATCAGAGTTATGGACGATAAAAAGGAAATAAATTTTATGTACTTTAAATATTGCTTCCTCTCTGCGAAAGATTTATTTTTACCATTCATTCTGGATATGTACAATAACTGCGGTACGTTAGTTCCATTGGAAAAAAGAGTATGCAAATTTAAAAGTTTGTTTGAAGTATACGGTAAAAGAATCTTTGTTTGGTATGCCCTTTTTATAATGTCGTTTCAATTTCTGTGAATTGTTTTTGATAAACAGAAAATACAATTCAATATTACACCTATATATAGGTCAAAAAACAACTTCCGCAATTAATAACAGCTTTTCCTAATTGTGGCATTTCATTAATATTTGCACGTTTAATTTACGGTGTAGATTATTATTTATTATTTGCCGGTTACTGCTAATTATTCATTGTTTATTATTCATGGTATAGATTATGTTTATAGCGGAAGTATTTGACGCTTTATATTCGTACAAATTAAAAGAGCAAACAAAAGCTCAATATTTTAATTATCAGGACGTGATTAACATTTTTTTTTAGCCTTGCTAACGATTGAAACAATTCTCTAAAAATAAGTTTCATTTTGCTACTACAGAACGTACTAAGCACATATACTCAAAGTTTAAGTTTTGAGTTCTATGTTAATTTCAAGTGCACCTTCTACTTGTAACAGTTGAAATTCTGCCTATCGCACGTATTCGTATTCGATAGTTCATACGAAATTTCTATTCTCACAAAGGAATGCACAAATGATTATTCACATAAGCTGATAAAAAAAAGGATAAAAAGGTTTAATTCTGGTGAAAATTTTGATACGGTACAAATTAACCGAAGACTCAACGTACCGTTCGTATCGTGTTTGGATTCATTTTATCGATTGTAATTTATTGCCAAACATAGAATTAATATGTTGGTTCGGTGTACAGATAAAATCACAAGCCACTGGCGGTTTCCAAGCGTTCATCATCCACTACAGAGAAGATCCTGATCAGCAGAATCTCATCGATTGGATTCAAGAGGATTGGGTACGTGTCATATCGTTATTTGTCCAATTAGATAAGGGAATATATTTTCTATTACATTAAGAACAGCATATAAATTCTATTAATGTAATAATCAATGAACTAATTGCATTTATTATTGATACAATTGATCAGTACAATTAATTCATTAATATTTAGATTAATACAATTTACCATCTTTATAACCGGTACATATACAACGATTAATTGTGTTAATTAGTTAACTAAAGTTGATTAAATAACTATATTAATTAGTTAGTAATTTAATTGATAGAATTTATCGATTGACGTTTTGACAACCAACGTGAGATTTCAATAGAAACGCTGCTATGTCGCTTCAGTTGCGCAGATCCTGTCAATAGTTATACTACTGTTCCAATCCTCTACTCTTTACGTTAGTTCAATTCCTATCCATGAGAGACCGTCATATCGCTGTTCTGGATGCATTTCCTTTCATCTAATGAAACGCCTACATAGTACTTTGATATTACAAAATGTAAAGGAGCGTTAACACGATCAATATTACTGTCACTGTTTCAAGTATCTCGACATTATGAGCATCTTCAGACGATCGATTACAATAATATATTGATCGTCTAACATCAGACGGTCTCTTGCATACGACGATGTTGAGAAACTTGAAATATTGACAATAATATCGATCGTCTTAACGCTCCTTAAAAGCTACAATACAGGCTGTCTCGCGCAAGTAGAACAAACCTATGGTCCTGACACGGTATTGTGTTGAGTGTCGGTTAACCCTTAGAGTGCTATGGACGCATATATGCGTCTGGCGAAAGCCATCGCTGTGGACTAAGGACGCATATATGCGTTTGTCAATTTTTCCGAGCACCTACACAGAAGTAATACTATTACGTTTGTGTGAGATAAATGTAAATGCATTTCAATGTTAATGCCGCGTTCGAAGAAACTGTCTTTTCTTTTTTCTTTATTTAATACTTTGCATTCACAATTTGTCCAATTTGGACATTTGGTAGAATTGAAACTGTCTTTGAGAGAATATTGGTCTACGGACGAACTGTTGAAAATAATAGCACGAGATCGATACATGGTATTATTACAAATGTTGCACTTTAACGATAATAATACAGTAAATGGCGATCCTTTAGCAAAAATACGACCAGTAATCGCACAACTGAATTATTAACTTGTGTCATATTTACTAAATTTAGTTTTCTAGTCTATTGTTTTCTAGTTTACTACCCAAATTCTAGTTTATTGTAAATTTCAATGTTTATAATAAATAATTAACACTAAAAAATAACTCTCTTGAATCATTTAATCTTGTGCAAAAGAATTACTATAACTTATTACCGATTTGCGCTTTGAATAGTCAATCAACAGAGTTCAGTATAGCGAAAAAGTATTCAGTCCACAGCGATGGTCAGCGCTGGTCGCGCGCCCTCAGTACGAACCGCATAGGCTCCGTGTATTCAGCACTCTAAGGGTTAAGAGAAGACGAGAGATCGAATATAACGTATTTATTCGTCGATAGTGTTCAGTAGCTTACGCGACTTACAATTAAATAGAAAACAGCAAGTTGTACGCCAGGAACATCACGAAACAATTTCTGGAAATAACCCAACTTAAAGTAAGCATTGCGAAATGTGGAGGACTTGTGAGGTGTATATTATGTTGTCCGTGATATTAGTTGTTGCTGGCTGTAGAGATGTCGCCGCTGGGAGGTACTACTGTATTTTCTTCCTATTTAAGAATCGTAGAAGAAAAATCGGTCGCCGGGATTCGATCCCGGGGTCCGAGACACGTTCGTAACCTAAGGCGCTAACCACTGCGCTGCCGTCGTTCGTTGTTAGTTAGTGTCGAGTGCCGCCATACTTGTAATAAATACCTTGTAACTTGTATATTTATTTTGAAATTCGTTTGAAATTTTACCAAGTTAATGACGAATTCAGGATAGTCGTGTCTCATTGCAGTGCTAATGAAATTTTAAGACATTTAGTACGATATATACAATTGAATGCATAAAAGTATGCAACAGTGTTCTATTATTCAAGATAAATGTATATTTCGTTATGATTGCACGAAGAACCAAAACTTTTGAAATAGTACAATATATCATTTCGATACTTCTGACATTCTAAATGTAATTTCATTAAAATAGAATCATTAATTAAATAAATATGAGAAATATTCAATGAATAACTTCATTTTAATTAGTTAAATAATTTTATTTAACATAATACTAATAACTGTATTAATATTAACGAAGAGTTTCAGTAATGATATTATTACAATTAATTAATTAATTATTTCAATCATGTATTATTTAATTGACTAATTAAGACAAAATTACTGGTTGTATATTCCTCATATTTATGACGTTAATTAAAATGAATCTTCGATCTTTATTCAATTAAAATACTTTTCTACGCTATTATACTTTATAAAAATCATGATTTCGATCACAGTGCAGTTTTTATAAAGTATTCTTTGATATAAACACCGCTTTGTTTCACAGTTTCACGAAATGATACGAAGAAAATTATTGAATTCACTGAGCGTGAAGAACGTGCATTTAAGTTTAACGAAGCTCTTTGAACAGCAGTTTCACACGTTCTCTCTCTCTCTCTCTCTCTCTTTCTACTGAGCAAGTTGATACTATGTCTTCCACTTTTGTTTTTTCCCCTCCTTAATATTGACTTTATTTATAATGGCGAGATTCCTATTTCTTTCATCTTTGTATTATTCAGTGCCAGACGCTAAAGTACTGTTACACGAAGCAACATGTTAAATACTGATACGTTGCACATACTTGTTAAACTACATATCAAATTAAAGAACATCAAATTGCTGGTACGTAGTTGCTAAAGAACGAAAACAACACTTGTTGCTCGGATTTATTTGATGTTACTTAATTGAATCGATTAATTTTCGTTCAAGAGAAAACGTTTCAGCATAATGTTGTTATAACTATAAAGTCAAATATCAAATTTTGTAATTCAATTCCGTAACTCAAATTATATAATTCAATTACGGTAGTTGAAATTATGTAATTCAATTGCGTCAATTCCAATTTTGTAATTCTATTATACAATTCAATTACGTAATTCAAATTATGTAATTGGATTACAACACAATTGAACGTAATTGAATTAATATGTAATCGAAATAGAGTGTTATTAAATTACATAATTAAATTACAGTGTAATTCAATTAACGCAACCGTATTTTACAGTTACAGTGTTGCGGCATCGAGGGCCCCAAAGACTGGGATCGCAATAATTATTTCAATTGTTCGTCGAGCGACATTGGCTCGAGGGAAGCATGCGGCGTGCCTTTTAGCTGTTGTAAACGAAAGCCAAATGTAAGTTTTTTTTATCTCACATTGTATATTTTTTCTTCATTTTCAATAAAAGAATTTCTTACCTTTGTTAAATAAAGAATTAATTGCACGTGAACTGCAGTGATGATTCTTGTATAATATATAAATAAATACATAATTTCATTGTATTTAAAATAAAAATGTTATTAATAAGTTTATATCTCAAAATATTGTCTCCTAATCATTCCTTCGATGTTTTCAGGAAATTATAAAAAATAAACAGTGCGGCTATGATGTTAGAAAACCTAGCTACGTAAGTCACTTTTTTTAAATTCGATATTATCTTCAACACTAAACGTTGTATTATTATAACGAAAGCAGGGATCGAATGAAACTGTTCAAATTTCCAAGTAGACATGGAATAACAGTAATTTTTTAACTGTCGTGTTTTCTGTTTTGGAAAAACAGTTGTAAAATGAAGAGCATCTACTGAAACTTTTATCCCATACATTTTTGCATAAATAGGAAACTTTTAGTTCTATAGAGAAGCACAAGAGAGTTTTAGTTCAAGCGGGACATTTATTTTGCTTTGAAACAGTTGAAGTTGAATGTTTTCAAACTGCTCTTCAGTGCTCAAACTGCTTAACCGCTCAAAGCGATTTAGAAAATACAGAATATTCTTCTTAAAATTAAACTCTGAACTCTCACCATATATATAAATAATTAACTGTATATTGTTTTGTTCAATCTTATTATTAGTAAAATGGAATAATTGCATCTATAAAAATCACAACTTTTATACTCATTCTGCTTTCAACTCTTTAAATAATGCTAATTAAAACATAATTCTAGGTTTCATACTTTCCTCTAAAATATTTGTTAAAACGTATGCATACAATCTTCCACAACTTTTGCCATACAGAATGGCTGTTATAAGTAAACTTTTGCAGCAGAATTAAAGTATTAACGTGTAAAGTAGACGTAAAAGAGAAAAAGAGTTATTGAAAAATTAAAAGCTCAGCAACTGACTTTTATTTATGAGAGTTAGCTGTTTCATTCGACCCCCGAAGAAAACTTCTACTTGTCGTGTTTGCAAGGTTTCTTCTCTTAAAAATTATACTTCCATTAATTGTACTCTATATTACTGCATTCATCTATTCTAAAACCATGTTTTTCACCTTCACTTTATTTACCGTAACCATTACTTACATTCTTTCTGCGAGTATTTAAAATAATTTCTTATTTCTGCTTTTTCTTAATCAATGCCTTTCATATATTTTACACGTTATCACTAACTAACTAATAGGTTTGAACGAGCTATTATACTCGTTAAAATATGGACAGAACACTACACTAGTTTTTACGCTTTCGTTTGCTGATTCTCATTTGTCTCGAGTGCTGACAGTTTAATTTTAATCTTTAAATGTAGCTGCCATGTCTAGTTACAAGATAAGCTTCGGTATTAAAGAAGGAAGTTTTGTAATAAAATATGACAGTGAAGATAAAACAATCTTGAAACTAAGACGAAGTTTAACAACTTTTACGTTACTTTTTCTAATTAATATTTCGAAATAGCTACATTTTGGGATAATAAATGTAAAATTCCAAAAATTTGAAAAAACATGCAGAACACATTGAAGTTCTCAAGCAAAGCTGGAAAGCATTTATCCTATGTAGTTTTTATTTCGCTCGTCCCTGCGTTGTGTCATCCAATTGTTAGTTAATTTGTACACTGTCCATTTCATAAATCAATGCTAAATAATTTACGCTTTCCATTTTGCATAAATAGACATTCTACAAATTGTTTGTTTGCTATTTACTGAACTGTGAAATCAAATTCTGAGCTTTTTGCAAGATTATCAATCCTCGATAAAGCAGATGTCCTTTTTTATCAAGGATAACGAAATCACGGACGACGTTCTTGCGATTTATTTTCAAGTGTCTTATCTTCTGTTTTGTATCTTATACTTATCTAACATCTTTTTAGAGGCCCTTCAACTTTTTAAGTCTTTCTAACTTCATAACGACTACGTAAGATACAAAGGCATAAAACATTTTGTTAAGTTCCTAGGGTTCTTAATTTTATATAATAGCTAACTTCAAACAATAAATCTGTCATATAGTTTGAAATTGTACTTTTTAGTTGCTGCATATTTATTTATACTTCATATTTAGCATACGATTAAAACTTAAGTTTTCTTTAGTTCTGCCATTGGTTGCCAATCGAAGTACATTTTTTAGATATTTTTGGAGAAGAACAGCGAATTCAAAATATGAAATTTCTGTTTCGGCAATCGATACGTTCGAAAGATATACGAATCTTGTCTGAACCATTTTTCATACTACTCGTATTTTCCCAGATATTTGAGCGTTTTGACAGCTAGATAGGACATACTATAGATCTTGGTATATCACACACTTGCGACGAAAGTGAAGCAATTCAAAGAACGCGATTTTCGTGTTATCAGTATGAAAATCCGGCGATTATGAAATGTTCAATTCATCTTGTTCGTTTAGCTTCATAATTTGGCCAGTAGAGAGCAGTTATTTCGCTCTTCATGATTCGTGTTACTGCATTTTATAAATTATAATTGTGTACATCTTGTTATAAGTTGTATTTTGACTAGAAGGAGATCCTCCAAAAATTCCTGTCAAAAATGAAAAATAAATTAAGAACGAATAAAATACATTTAAACCTGTTTCATGAACTTGTTCATTCGTTCTATTCATAAATTTGATTTAATTATATTCTAAAATAGCTTTCCTATTCTTTTGTATAACATACTTTCTCAAGTTGAGTCACGTTCGTTCCCAAAGCAAGTGTTCGATGCCATCAACAAATTTAGAAATCGAACTATCCAAAATCTTTTATCGTAGAAAATAGGAAATAACCTCGTGAAGTCTTTCTAGATCTTTCGAACGCATAAGGCACTTATGTAGAATAGAAAACACTTCATCGATTTTGATAATCTTGAAATATATTGTCAAATATTTGTCGATATTTTGAATATCTTTTCCCATATATTCAACCATCGCTCGTCTTTAATTTTCAGGTTATAAAACAATGTATGATTAATATTTTACGTGTTATTTAACAATTTACTTTGAATAAATGTTTACCGAACAAAACTGATCAGTGACGGTAACTATATTTGTTACACTTACGAGCTGTCGAAGATCAGAGCGAAGTGCAACATTGTGTACATCAATCGATTCATCGGAAATCATTTCACGCAAGCGTTGGCAGTCGCTTAATGGCGGTCGGATATTAATTTAGCCCAACCTATGACCTATGACCTATTGATTTTTCTTTTTTATTTGCACAATATTAAATTGGCTGTAAAAAAATGCCGCTTACTCTAGAATGAAATGTAATCTGGATTTAATTGAAATTTTTAGCGAATATCTCGGAAATTAAATTTGAGCAGAATATACGTACGTATGGGAAAAAATAGTCCGAACGTCGATAATATTTCAACACCGTCGAAGTCGGTAAAGTGTCTCGCCTATTCTGCGTAATTACCACGCATAAACTGCCAAAATAAAGATTTCATATTTCACGCTTTTCTCTCGATCGGTCACCGACGCCATTCGAAACTACAATCCTTATACAAGGTGGTTCATAATTAATAGTACAATTGGGTACAGGATGATCGTACGTGAGAAAATATGTCGAAAATATGCGCTTAAATATTTTCATATTAATCAATTGATTTGAAAATTGATCAGGTTCTACATTTTCTCACTTAACCTATCGGATATTCCTGTTCAGTACGGAATTAGTCAAATTTTCAAACTCGATCTTCTCGGAAACGAACCGTCGTACAGAAAAATTGTATTCTATATTTTTGTCGTACTTTTTCTCGTAGAATCGCCCCGTACCGAATTCTACCATCAATTACGGACCGTTCCGTACAATTAAAAAAATTGAACCTAGTCTAATCAACGCAATACAAAACCAGAAGATAGAGAATTAAAGAACCACGCGTAATTGCGATGTTCGAGTTCCGAAATTCGATGACTGCACAGTGGTCGACGTACTATTCATATGCAGAAGCAAGGTATCGATGTTTGTACGCGTTATCAACATGCCGCAGGCACGACAACGTAATCCTAAATCTTCGATGCAGAAACTTTCATAGTGGTTTCTTCAATCATTTTGTTTGCACTTGGTAAATGCAGACTGGGGAGAGGAGTATATACGAGAGAGGCTGTCTAAGAGCAGGCGAAGAATGGCTAGAATTGAATCTCGTACCTGTCGCTGGTACTGTTGTCAGCACAATGGTCTTACAGGTACATTGCCGTTGAAACGTGTCACTGACTGTGCTAAATAAGAGTTTAAACTTTCTCTTTTCGTTTATACAATTTCTACGGTTGCTTGGACATCGATCGATGTATATATATATATATATATATATATATATTTTGATAATCAGCTATTTATTCTATTAATTACTTTATTGTTACTCTATCGTATATTTGCAAACCATTCGAATTATTCTACCTTAATTCTACTGTATATTTAAAAATTGTTAGAAGCAAAAGTAGAATCCTAATTCTATAGAATTCTTATTTTATTCTATATCTACATTTCAATTACGCTAGTTTTGAACACACACTTCTATATATTCTTACACTGCTAGCTTCTTGTGTATAAAGATTTTGTGTACGATTTTATGTACTACGAAGAGATAGGGAACTGCGTGTAATACGGAGCACCCAATTTTTAAAGCTCCCCAAAGAGGGAGGCATACGTTTCTCCAACGAAATTAACACGTTAATAGTTAACTATGTAAAAGCTTAAACGTGTTGAAGTAATTGAAAATTGCATGTGTTGCGACGAGCTATAAAGATAGTAGCCAATATGAAATACCTAGAAAAAGACGCTCTATTTTTATTAAGAAGAATGAATGTTTATTTAAAGAAAAAGGACAAACCAACAAATATCTTCCATTTTTTTAACTTGTATTCTGTCATATTAATTTTCTTTGTCTTCTACACGTTGAACACGCGAATCACGCACCTGACGTACATCCGTCGTGTTCCCGACGAATACGTTTTTCACTATTCTTGTCTCCTTCGTAATTGCCGCCACAAGATAAATATAATTCTGTATCATTGTCGTCGTTATCAGTGGCAATATCGTTCACGTGTTCCACATTACGTACACCTAATGCGATTTTCTCGAAAACCAAGCCAGCAATTTCGTTCTTCTTGATTTTCATCTTAGCTTGAACCATAGGATATCTCTATTCTTTGGATACTGCAAATAGTTAGATACGGTTCTCTCGTGTAATTGAACTAGTATTGTTAGCGAAGTTGCAGAGCATCGATGCTAACAAGCTCTCTTACAAAGCAGCAATAAATTCGATATTGAAGCAGGTTGCAAAAATAATTTTGATAAATTATAAACGAGCTGATTGCTTCGTTTGACAGTTTCGGATTACATGCAATGATCGTGACATGCAACATTCGTCTGATTTGTCGTCTGACAAAAATTGGAGAGCAAAATTACGTTATAACGTAAATTCGTGCTTTTTTTTATATATATATACTTACGGAGTAATTGCCAAAATTTTATTTTGCGTGTCTTTGAGATAGTAGAAATAGATGTAATACGACGAAAATATTCCTTGTACGTCCTGGCACGTTTAAAGTCTCGCAAAAGATGAATTCGCATTAAAGTGCTCGGTGAAATGTAACTTTTAAAATGATATATCGCGGGCATGAAGTTGATAAAGGACTGGAAAAAAAAAACGATGTATGACCAAGCAGAGGAAACGCTATATAAATAGCTTGACTTTTTTATGCTTTTATTACACTATTGGATTAAAGTAAAATATGTTTCTAACGAAAGATTATTTTAATATGGTGAAAAATTGCCAATATATTGAAAATTTAATACCGATTCGTTTGTTCGACGCGCAGTAAATACGAATAAAATACACATGGTAAAATATTTCTGAATCGTAGCGAACATTATAAAAGTTATAAATCGCGCGTACTAGATTTCTATTAAATTCAGTTTGTATAATATTACCCTGACGAGAAATTCACGTTCTAACATAATGTAAATAATGCAAGTGAAATATTCGGGTTCAAATCTACTCAGTTAGGATTTTCTGTAAAAGAGAAAGTGACGTAAGACGTAGATGAAACTTGCTACCTGGCCGACATATTTTCATATATTTTAGAAACGATACAAATCTCTTTTTTTTCTTACATGAAAGAATAGAACTCGTCGACCTGTATAATACTTCAGTTGATTATATTCGCAGAAGCGGAAATAATGGAATCAGAACGAAAACATTTTGGAAAAATAGCAAAATGATCGACCGATGTCAAGCTAACGATAGAAATAGCGCCCGCGTTTTCCTATCCAGAGAAATATTGAAAAAAGATTATACGATGGCACGTGATCCAGAAATGTATTAGAAGGAGAAAGTTTGAACTTCTTGAACGATGTAATTTTTAGTTGAGATAACGAATTGCAAACATGGTGTCGCATGTAACTGTAAAGTGTACCATGTTTTAAGTATGTTAAATTATTTATTCACCTTTCTTGTTTGATTTGCTTGAAGCACATTGTTCTATGATATATTTATATACCTTTTTAATAGCCGCTGTTTTTGTAACAATATGTACGATCACTATGTGCTGGAAAAGTATATATAACTAAACACGTGGCTACGTAACGGAGCAAGTAAGTATGTAGGAACATTGGAAATTTTAATAAGCACGTGGTAAAATGGATAAACAGCGTATTTTACATTTATAGTTCGTGTAGTTGGGTTTAGAACGGTAAGTACTTATAATGCAAGATAATGTTTCAATTGCAAGATTATACCACGCTAGCTTCTATACTTCACACGTAATCATTTTTCTACTGATTTTGTTAAGTATTAGATATCGTAAACCTTAAGGTACAATTGTACGTGGTACAGAAGAGAGACCGATTAGAAACGAGTATTTTTAAAAATGGGAGAAGCTATATTAATTTATCGAGGAAAGCAAAATTATTGCAAACGTGACATATTGCGTAAGCACTGACGAAAGTTCTACTTTAGATCGAGTCTGTGTAAATTTGATCCGATATTGTCTTATCAACAGGGTACCTGTACCTTACCATAACCGAAAGGAAAATAGTCGCAGCATAAAAATTGGTAGATTAGTTTAACCGATTTTGGTTACGTATAAATATTATAAATGACCGAACTGGATGTCAGAAATGCTTAAAAAAGATTCCCTTATCGATAATGGTTATCGGTAACAGAAAGAAAATTCCATCACAGACAATGGTTATCGATAAGCGAAAAAAATCCGTCACGGAAAATAGATATTGGTGACCAAAAAAAAGTTTCGTAGCGAATACTAATTATTAAGTTACTGGTGACCAAAAAAATTCTCTCGCGAATAATGGTTATCGGTAATCAAAAAAATTCTCTCACTTATAATGGTTTTTGGTGAGTGAACAAAAATTCCTCCACGGATGATGGTTAACGGTAACCAGAAAGGAATTTTCCCATCGATAATAGTCATCGATAAGCAAAAACCTTTTGAGCATCATTTATAATGGTTATTCGTAACTGGACTACTTGAAAATTAATATCGTTTAATCATTTAATTGTTAAACAAATTTCTTCAAGGCTCGAGTCTTTTATTTAAACGAAAATTACCTTCTTGCCAATGAGCTTTTTCAAAAAAATCTCAAAGCCAATTGTTATTTCTGATCCCTGCTTACCAATCTATATTCAGCTTACTTAATGCATGTAGCTTCCCCATATTCTATGGCAATATAACAAATGGACCATTTATGCAAACTTAAAATCCAACGTATGTAATATATGATTCCCTTGTCTGATAATCAGCGCAATAAATTATGGCCAAGTCGCTGTATAATCATGACATTCGGGAGATTACGTTTCCTTCCTTAGCGTATACAATAAAAGTCTGAGGGAACGTACGTGTCATGCGAGCGGCAACCGGCTGCATATTTCAGGCGCAACTGCCTCGTTGTCTCGTACGATGTCAGTTATACAGATACTAGCATAAGTCATATCTGTTGAATTCTGACAGTTAGTACCGATGTTACATCTATAAAAAGATATTTCTTAAATATTCAAACCCTTAACGCTCAAGTTCATAACGTTAAATAAGTAGGCGTTAAAGAAAGATAGAAGAAGATTCTGAAAATAAAAAAAAAACAAATTGAAATTTATTTCCCTTTTTTTAAAAAAAAGATTGTATAGAGGCGTCATGCCAAATGGTCGTAATAATTATTTTCCCTTCTTTTACTGCTATAAGCAATTGCTGTATCGTGTCCTGGTTAAATTAGGCTTGACACGCATCATCCATACTACTACTATCAATAAAATAATAAATTAAATGCGACTATAAAGTGGTGAATAATTGCATGGATATTGGCAATTTCCCGCGAATATTATGAAATTAGTTTGTGACAAACAAGATTATGTAGAAAATTTAATGAACCGTGAATATGATCACATGATATCCGGAACAGATTATAATTTATTATATATATAACATATAAAATATATTATGAATTATATTATGATTTATCTATTTATTCATGATTAAGCAAGTTTAATATTTATTCTTTTATATTGTAATTTAATAGATGACAATAAGATATTGCAATAGCCATTAGAGTAATTTCTAAACTATATTTTCCTTAATCAACCGGTTTATTCGGATCATATCGTTGTTTCTCCTTGTCTAGTTTCCTATTTTTATCAAATACAAAATTATAGTTGTTTCTTCTCGATATTGTAGAAAGAATCAAGTAAGAAGGATCAAAGAAATCGATCAGAACTAAAAGTATTGTCTTATTTCCTTAAATTCAAATTCCAGAAATATATCAATGATGTAACATATCTTTACACGATAAAATTCGTTTAGGGAAAGTTGTTGACTGTTCACGTGTACGTCTAAAATTATTAATGTTTATTAAGCGAAACGAATACTCTGTGTATGAACAAACATTAGCAAACACAGGGTTTACTGTCACATTTACACGTACGTATACTGAAATGTTCGAATTTGCATTAGTAGCACAGAATATCCTTACGGTCATCACTATGTCTATTCGACAGATCAGAATCAAGACAGAATCGCTGTGATTTCACAGATTGATTTAATTAATTTCCTTCTTCTGCTTTCGCGTGTTAGATCCGGTTAATTAATTTTTTAAGTAGACAGTGATACGTGTGAATGAGCGAGAGTAACTCTAGAAATACGCTATCAAAACCGTGAGATGGAATAAATTGGCAGTCTTGAGCAACTTCGCCAAGTTCCAAACGAGAACTCTTAAGTAATTGGAGCATCTAACGCCTTGCTAATGAGGGAGTCGCACAACATCACGATATCGTAATAGAGGCGAAATAGTGAAAAAGATTCCAGTGGAACCAGGAGGGAAGTTAGACGGGGGCGAAAGAAAATAAGGGAAGAAGGACGAACGAGGCAGCTAAAAGCGTTGCGTGGTTACTTCAACTCTAGGAGGCACATAAATGTAAGGCGCCGTGTAATAAAGTGGGCTTGTTACTTAGCCTGCCTACTGACGTGACGTTCTATACAGCCGGCTTGTACTTCCTTATCAGTTCCTCTCCTTTTCTTTCACGCTCCGTAATATTCGTAATATCTAGCTACGTAATATTAATGCAGAAAAGTTTACGTAACAATTATTTATATACAGTTCCTCGCGTTTTAATATTCGGCTCTATCCGCGTATCCAGGCTGAGCTAAAACATATAGGAACATAAGGCAGGATCTGATTTAGCACAGTAAAATGAGAAGAAAACTTCATGTATAAATGTATGACCTTGTTTTCGCGTAACAATTTGTTTCGCGTTGTACAATATTGTGTATGTTGTGAACACTGTAACACCTTTTTTACTTACCTTCAGAGAAATTACTCCAAGTGACCAGGTCCAGCTTCGATAGACATGCGAATGCATCGCATCATAGATTGTCCAACTTGTTCGAACAGCTTACACGGACACGTTAGCGAATTTGGTCGTCATGTTGAGTTTCATAAAGAGTTTCAACCTTGTCAATTGACATTTTATGAACAAGAGATTTTAAATGCCTTCATAACTAATGATCGGATTGATTCAGGTCTGGAAAGCTGATCAGGAAATAAGCATAGATAGT
Source organism: Bombus pyrosoma (assembly GCF_014825855.1). Taxonomy (NCBI): domain Eukaryota; kingdom Metazoa; phylum Arthropoda; class Insecta; order Hymenoptera; family Apidae; genus Bombus; species Bombus pyrosoma. Next base: position 11,968,211 of record NC_057779.1, read on the forward strand.
ACGGCCTATCCCTGTGGCAGGAAATCGTTGATCTAAATAGTGTTTAGTATCACAAAATAAACTGTGATTCGAAACCTAAATCATATCGAATATGTATTTATGTGAACTTTCCTGCTTATTTTAGCTTGCTGATTCAGTCCCTGCCGCGCTTCTCACATGTTCTGACTCACCTTGTATATTATATATATATATTTATTTCTCCATTCATACGTTGTAGTTTTTGGATACAATCAATTGTCTTAAGCCTAAATTACACTTGAACAATAAACGTAAAACCCAGGATCTACAGCATATATACAGATATCTGTGGTAACAACGTTTCTATGGTTTTTATGACAACTCAGTTCTCTTACCAATTGCTCAGGTTTCCTGTTATTCTATCCATGTATTTGTTGCTTTGTGTAAAAGAGGATGATTTGAATATCTTACTGCTTATTCTACGAAAATATGAACCATTTCCTGTAGCTCGAAAGTAAATAATTTCTCCCTAACAGTAACTCTTATATGTCTATACAAATAGCAACAATTGGAGAGATATTTCCGTGTTTAAATATTAATATGATTAATCGTAATGATATTTTTTTTGTATTAAAAGTTTCATCCAATAATTTTACGCATCTAATCATAAAATCGTTTTTAACTAGATCCACTTTCAACAACTTCAATCTCCCACTTCGTTATGTTCTCAGGTTCTGAAGTACTTTGAAGATACGACGCCACTTGAAAGTAAATCTATCGCGAGTTACACTCGATAGCATTTGTCGCGAGTGACTCTGGAGAGCAGCTCGCGATAGTTTTACCTTCAAGTGGACGCGTACCTTTACGTCTTCAGCCTCGTCTACACTGACAGACAATTGTCCGTAGACATATTTCCGCAGTCAATCTGTGTACGTTGTTGGAGAAAAATCGGGAGATAACAGCGGGTAAAATGTAAGTTTCCATTGCGATAGAAAATAAGGGACAACGACTATGGACAGATGTTGAAAGAACGTGGAAACGACAACGTGCAGTTCAATTTAATCGTCCTTACGCTGGCAGGTTTTGTTTTGATTTTCTTTCTTTCGCCACCGGTTCGGCAACAATTCTCGCGTTCCATTCTATTTTCGAACCAACTTTCTGTAATAAAATGTCAAAACCAGTTTTCGACATCCTTACAAAATTCCTAAATCCAGTTTTTGAGAATATAATTAAAAAGGTGTAAGCTCAGTAGGGAATTGTTTTACCTGTCAAGCATTATAGAAAGTGTTATGCTTTGTACATTTCATACATTTCTTCATATTATGTGCATTCTGTGCAATGTTGTATTGTAAAATTTCCCACAAATCCATAGAAATCCGCTATCTACTGACAGTCTTAGAGAAAAAAGAGACATAACCGGAGACACTAATTAGGTGCAATTGCCGTGGCTGCAGGTATTACATTTCGTTTATGTCCACTTTCTCGTCTCGTTGGACAGGTTATAGGGGTGTGCGGGTATCCGAAATAATGGGCTGGGACGGTTATGGTCGTGCAAAAGGTCGGCTGATACAAAATCACAAGTAGCCGGCACCCTCATTAGACTTTAGACTGCAGTAGATAAACGACATCGTGTGCAGACAGTCTGCATACATGATCCAACGACTAGCAGCGGACATTGTACGAAGACTATCATCTACAGACAGTATCTGTGAGTTTTTTTTCTTATTATTTAATTTGTACTTTACAATTTGTCCAGCTGGACAGCTCTGTGAGTGTAGACGAGGCATTCACAATGCATTCAGCAGAAGGTATTTTAGTCGACATGCTGCGGCCAAATTCTCTGGGAACAATATTCCTGTTTTTTGGTAAACGTATTCGGATTACTTGTCACGTCTAAACTCTCCCACGCGTCTTCCGAAAATTCGATCCTGTGTCACTCGATAGCTACGTGACTTCGAGCAGCCAGCTATCCTTGAACGTTTGGATTACTCATTCTCACGAAATCCCGTCTGACCATTCGCAGGCTAAAACTCTGCTATAAAATATAAATAATAAGGTAGAAAGGTAAAATATAAAACGTACGAAAGCGTACCATTTAGTATTAGCTCAATTGACTTTGATGATTTTTAATGGTATGTTGCTGTTAATGCAAATATCATATGATAACGTAAATTATTAAAATATAATAAAAATATTGAAAATAAGGTATAATATAAATATTATAATTTCGTTTACCATGTAACGTGTACATAAACGTTTATGTATTAATCGGTAATTAGGTCCAAGTATATTAAGTTTCTTGTGATTTAGTAGTAACTCTTCTATGCTTATAAAAATTTGAAATTATGGAAATGAAATGTAGAATCTGATAGAAAGAATTCCATTGGAAAAAAAGAGTATGTGCAAATACCTTTTGCAATGTCTTTATGTGAACACGTTACGTCACGAACTTAAAATGGTTAAAAACGAATACTATTATTTATATTAAATATTATTATATATATTTATGGCTGACAATGTACATACATATGTATTTATCTTTCTGTATTTTCGTTTTCTGTCCTGTCTATTTTCTTGTTTCACTGCATCTCACGCTGTTTCTACCAAATATTACATTGGACTAACAACTACATTCGCGAGGTTCGAGAGCACAACGGTAAGCCAAAGTAGCCAATCGCCTTTGTTTTGCAGAACTATGAAGTTGCCAAAGTGATTTATGAAAAAGGTTGTATTCAAGCTGGGGAGGAATGGGTGGAACGAAATCTTCTTGCAATTGTCACTGGGGCGGTTACCACGGCATTTGCACAGGTATAATTTATTATTTTCAACATATCTTTATGCTTGCTATTTAATTCATTAATTACACGTTATTTCTGTATCAAATCTGTGTTATTGAAAGTATTGTACTACATTATTATGATAATGTCACACCTTATTATTACGATAAACGTTAAATGTCAAATGTAATACGAGAATCGTCCAGATAGTGATACCTGTTTTCACGTATTAATAACAATGAAAAAGCACTTTAAAAATGTTTCTTTATTATATACAAACACCACTTTTATTTGGATATTCATCGTAATGTGAGACGAACTTTATACCTTCGTTATATAAGACGATTCCATTAACGCTGAAATGTTGTATTCTCTACTATGATGAGGTAAATATTGGATTGAAAAAGTAAACTTTCCATGCAATCGTTTGACTAGATTACTTGTTGCAATGGTACCACTCTACTGCTCTGAAAATACTGTTTACATTATTACAGTTACGATCCAGTGCTGGATTGGATCACTGCAATGTTACTAGACCAATGTAAACGCAGTTTTACGTCCTCAACATCCAGAAAGCGTAAAAGTGTGACAGACGGTACTTTGTTATCGGCAGGATGTTCAATTTGCATCGTCATTTTAAACGAACGAGACTTCTACAATATTAGTTATTAGACATGGAATTTGGTATAATTTGTGTCAACGTATGATTGAAGCCAACTGGCCCTCTATAAGCACATTGCGTCGTTTTATATAACTTCACTTTCTGGACGACTCTCGTATGTAGACTGCGGATTATTATGTATTTATGATAAACTTAAAAGTGCAAAAGTCCATGAAAATAAGGAACTACATAAAAATCCGCTGATAATATCGATTCCTTCGTTGTTCTTTTATTGTTTATCTTGAAAAATTCTTCGAAAACTGAAAGTAAACTATTTTTTACTTTATAGTTCGTACACGTGATGAATTTATTGGATTTGCTATAACGTATCGGCGTTGCAATTCAAATATATTTTGTATTAACTGCATATACATATTTAGGCATGTATACGCATCGAAATGCTTGAAAATGAAAAACACGTTGCACGAAACCAACAACGGAAGCAATTTGTTACCTACGTTAATTTCTGCCGAAAGATTAATATTCACACGCCCGCCGGTAATAAGATAGCACACGTGTACTATCATTCGATTCTCATCGAATTTCAGAATTCCTGAAATTTTACAAATAATACACAGGAAACACCTAAATATCATCATTAAATGGTCGTATAGAAAAGCTCCAGACGATCAAGTTACACTTGGAGGGACAGATGCAATGACAGATGAAATCTTTTCTGCAAGTAATTTTTTTTTAGGGTACTTGAAGGTTATTTTCTTTTTAATGAAATTACGTATTATTGTGTGCACCAGTCTATATGCTTCTTTATCATTTGTAAAAGCTGTTGAAGGGTTTGTATCTAAAAATTACTAGTTCAAAAGATATTTTAACTTGAATTTCGTTAAACTTACTGTATGAAAGACAAAGAAAATCGGGGGACAAAATTGCTTGCAATTTTCATTGTCTTCTATAGGCAAGTTCAACAAAATTAAAAGTGTATTTGATATAATATCTAAATATCATTTGATTTTTATATTTCATCTTTAAAAATGAACCATATTTCGTCGACTCTCTACCTCTCTCACATTTTTCGTTGATAAATAAGCCCCTCAGAAGCCAAATTGATCGACTCCACTTTTTATTAATCTCCGAACTTCGTTATATTAATAAATGCATGATTAATATTCAATTCTCAGAAAGAGAATGATTTACTTCCATAAGTTCCAACAATAGAAGATTCTGAGAAAAATTTGGAAAACAGCGTTCGTAATATCGTCACTTTTCTCTAATTTGTAATTTTTTGTTGAGTGATCTAATATGACTTCTGAACAATTCGAATATGAAAGTCAGCGATATAATGTTCAGCTTTACAATGAAATATTATTGCAAGATAGTTTCTATACCATTCGTCGAGTAATCCTAAATCCATCCCTGAGAATCTAGCGATAGCACACGAGTACTATACTCTTATCCAGAAGCATATTTCTCAATTATTTGTAACGATTATCATATTACTAATCGCATTTTATATAAGAACACTGGAAGCACAAATTATTTGCAAGATTATTGTCCATTATTAGATGTCACGTATCAATTGAATAATTTTACTGTCGTTAATAAAATATTAATGAAATTTTTATGTTATTTCCAGATTCTGGGAATCTGTTTCGCTCAAAATCTTCGAGCGGACATATTCGCACAAAAAGCAAAGTGGCATTGACAATTTCGGGCCCCCACGGCGGTCTAGCATCTTATACTAATAGATGCTGATCAGTTACGTTGATCGAACTGGAAAAGTCGTCGAAGATCTCGAGAACTAACAGACCTTTGACGTAAAAATCGACACAGTTCCACGTGGAAAGTGCAGCATTCAAGATCCAGACGTCCGAACCAAATCGACTAAAGATACAGATATTTTTTCACTCCTCAATTGTTGACAGAATTACGAAGACTGCACACTTCGACGAGCTTCGTGATTTCGTGCAAATACATCACTCATGATCACGTATAAATGTTTATAACTAAAGTTTCGACATTTTATCATCCAACGTTTATATTGCATTTTATAAATTGACAAGCGAATCGTTAAGCGACGGATCACGTTTAAAGGACGATCAAAGTTCCAAAGTTTCAGTGATAATTACCATTATTCAATTATCACAGCAGCGTATCATTTAGTTTATAATGACGATGTAGCTCAGCTTAATGCGGCAGCTTGTTGCATATCCTCAACTAACTATTTTATTCCCAAAATGACGCGAAGAAAACGTCAAAGTTGCATCGCTGTTTTGTTTTATTTCTGTATAAACTTATGGCGAATTTTATGACAAACCAAAAACGTTATCAATCAAACCTTAGATTCTTACATTGCAATTGCAATTATTGCTCGTCCTTATTTTTCTACGTTAAGGGATTATTCGAGCTGATCGGATTGAACATTTCTTGTGAATTTACGTGAGTTTAGCTTCCAAATATTGCGAACAATCCATGTTTAATTTATGTTTTTGCGTACTTTATAATTAGGCTGAGGATTTTTATACATTTCTGCGAAGAAGGACGCAAAAATGCACAGAATGCATATACCCAAAATAGAGTAATCATTATATTTTTTAATGGATAAAACGAATCTCTATTGACTCTCTATTACTACGAAAATATCCACAGTCTATTTATACTCGCAACAATGACAAGTAGCGCGCTGTATTTTAGTTTAAGGCACTTTCATACATCATCGTTTCATCGTTATAATATAACAGCGTGCGAGGACGAAAAAGAAAGATAAAGAAACTTGCTTTGAAGAAGCAAATCAATTGTAAAATACGATTCATTCGAGGACTATAAAATGCGTAAATTAACAAATCGTCGAAAGTAATGCGTGTATTTGCAGCGAAAAGAGTGTTGTTCAATTTATCAGTAGACTGCGGATTTTCGTGCAAATTCAAGTGTTCCAGAATACAATAGAAAATGTAGAACTTGCAAAGAATATCGGTTTACATACAAAGTATCATAAAAAGCCCTATGCTTTGGATATCTTACATATCTTTTCATATTACGTGCATTCTGAGCGATTTTACATTTGTCAAATATCCCATAAATGCATAAAGGTCCGCAGTCTACCCATCAATTTTCTCAAACCTTTCGCAAGCCATTCTCGTATTTCACGGTCTACTGGACATTCCTTGATACTCGGTTTGCGTCTGTCATAATTATAATTTGAGCGAACAAGGCGGAAAAAGACGTTGCCTCGGACTTTTCCGATTCTTCGTCGAGATTGATACCGTTCTTCTGTTCTTGACGAAGGGAAAGTCGATGAGTTCGGATAGGGCGCGTAGAAACGAGAGAAAGGGGCAAAGAGCAGAGAGCAGAAGAGACAAATAAAGCAGAATAATGCCTGCTCGGTTTACGAGGAACGGTGTGTCGAGGCATTAAAGTCGATTGACGTGATGTCGTGGGGGCGCGGTGAACACGACTGAGCTCACCGCACAGCAAATTCTTGTGGCATGGCCACGAGAGTAAAAGCCATATTACACGCAAGTGTATAATAACCTTCTGTTGCTCCAATTGATCGTTAAAACGGTTGCTCGAGCCACATTGAACATATTGATCCTGTGCTACATGCCGACACGTTCCCTCCATCGGTAGGCCAGGTGCCTGTCGTATCGTATATGCTGCCGTCACGTGGCTGAATTATATCGACAAGAGACAGTAGCGGTGCTAGTTACTCTATGAATTAAAAAATATTGGCCCCTTAATTAATATGGACCAGTATGCAGTACGATTCGTTCATTAACTGCCAACATTACACTCTGACACGTCCTTCCTTCATTCTTTGGTAAACAGGGCAAATATGTGTCAGAGTGTCTCGACAAACAGCTAACACACGCGGTGACTAGTAGTATATGTATATATTCACTGATTCACTTTTGTATTTTGCCTTTTAAAATGCCCTATCGTTTTCTTTCGCGTTGATTCTGTTTTACCGACTTAATCCACTGATTCGTGTAATTTGGTTCCTAAAGTACGTTTTACATACTTTTCTAGTTTCTCGGTTGTATTTTCCTCCTTTATTTTCTCTTTTTCTTTGTTATTCCCCGTTCAAGCAGTGTATTTTTATAACAGCGCAAGTACGTTTAAACAGTGCGTTTTCCTTCTCGAATAGATAAAAATGGTTTGCGGCTCTAAAACAACAATGCCATGCTTGTAAATATTCAATGTATACATGCATACTACATTTGTACATACAGAGTGTTCTAGTTCTTTTCGGGAAGACGATGCTAGCGTGTTTCACGAGTGAAAATAAGAAAAATAAGTAAATGTTTTACTGAAAAGTTATAATTAGATTGCGGATTTATATACATCTATGGAAAACTTTAAAGTGGAGAAATATATAAGACGCAGGTAATATATAATAAATGTTCAAAGTGAAGTAATTGTTATCTTTTATGGGTAAAACAGATCTTTATGTAGGTTTCATTGCCTTAGGTATGTAAATAAACATATGAAATCGCATACAAATCCGCAGTCTAGTTACAACAAATATACAGAATGATAATTGGTAATTGCTTCCTTTAAATGTTATAGTTAAACGAACATTAGTGTAAGCACTGGATGAGTTAATTTCTTGAGTTCCAAGATAGGATATTCCGCTGTTGGACTTTTATTTAAAAGATAAAATTTATGCGACAAGAATGAATACGCGCAAAGACTGCTACAGAAAAACTTTTGTAACGTATTCACTGAATTGAAAAAGAACCGACAAGAAACTCGCAATGCAAAAATGTTTGTAATTCAATAATTTCAAGCGAAACTAGCATAAATTTCTCGAATCTGTTTCTACTTTATCGACCGAACAAGTGGAGCGTTGTTACTTCGTAATTTTGTTACAACTTGTCAAAAAATGATTTGTGACGCTATGTTTAGAACTCATAGACTCTTTGCAGCGTATGCTCGCATCGCATCGTTTTGCAGAAAAACTGAGACATTCTATATATCTGTAAACGTACCAAACGGAGCGTTCGTATCCTTTTGCGTTCCTAATTCTTACGCGAACGAATAGAGAAAGAAGGAAAAGCATCAAACTCTCTACGCTAAAAGACAAAATGGAAAAATGCATAGGTACTAAGGCGAAGCAAAAGAATGTTTAAAAATGAAAAAATTGGGATCTTCATAAGAAATATCCAATTTGTTTCCTCGAATTTTAATAATTCCCAGATATCACTTAAATTAACTAAACTGAACAATAACTTATAGTTGTTTATAAAAAGGAACGAATTGTTATTCCTTGAATTAAGATCGATTATTTGCAAAATTAAACGAAGGAATGTTATCGTTTACAGGAAATCAATGTTGCTAGAAAAGAGTAGCGTACTCGTTTTACACGATGTTTAACTGTTGTTCAAATAACTGAAGGAAACATATTGTACATGATGGATTAGGTTTGGTGTAAACCAGGCTTGTAGAGTAAACAATACTTTAAAAGATATATATTTCCAGAAAATAGTAATAATAATGAAAGAGAGAATACAAATATAAAGGATACTTGCGAGAATGACAATCATATCGAAATATAAAACAACAAAATATAACTTACAATGTCTTGTAATATTATATTAATTGCGTACGTGTTTCAATCGTTTCTCACACTTGTAGCTAAAGCAGTTAGTTTCAATGAACATATGCAATAATTCTAGTCCGTCCGTTTGGTACATCAATCTCGGATATGAATTAAACCTTTCAATCGATCGTAATAACGGGACGTGTCGGCACCACACATTGGTCCAACTTGTGTGTAAATTCTCGAAACAGCAAATTATTTCGTTGAGACGTTTAAAAAATGGGTGAAGGATCGGGAAATAAATCAATGAAAATAGGTCTGAAGGAAGATTGGTCTTTACGTATAATTTAGCGAAGGAACAACAATTATATGAAAGTATCGAGTCCAAACTAGTGATAGCATTTAAACATAGCGAACAGCGGCTGGCCCGCGAACTTGGTGTTTTCAGTTTCAATGAAAATACTGTTTCATAGAGCGGAGTATCAAGAGATATCTTTAATCTTGATTTTCTTGTTGTTTCCCGAAATAATTTTTATACGAATATGTACATATGTACATATACATTAAGATGATTCTTAATCTTACAAATAGCTGATCGAACGAGAATCATTTCTCTCTCATCTCGCGGAATTCTTCTAATCCGTGATACGATAATAAATGAGCCGCTTACTTGCCAAATCGGTTAACTGGACGGAACAGAAAGCGAAAAATCTTGATGAACAGCGATCGAGTAGTTTGGTATTAAAATATCGACAATTTGAAAAAGAGGGTACAACCACTTTGGCCAGTGAACGGCTCAAATAATGCCTCGATAATTCAAACACGATCGGATAACGATAAAGTGTACTCGAAAGGTATCCAAATTTAAACAATATGATATTTTAATACATATTCCATACTCTTTCACTGCGTTATTCAAAACTTGTAGTGCTTCTACTGTTTTTAAATTTTTCTTAAAGCTATAGTTGTAAGACTTTTAAACTAGACTGACGAGCCCAAGGCTGAAGTATTTATGCATTTTATTAAACAGGATTATGGAAATCTAGAAGCAATATTAATTGCAAATTGTGATACCGCTTGAATGAAAGGACTTCCAAACTACTACAATTAAATTTGGTCACTTCTGGAGTACATTTTGTAACGTTTCGATCAAACTTATGGCGTTAAAATGATAGCTCTTCATAGATTACAATAATTCCGGTGCATGAGAGCAAACGATTTCCAATGAAAAATAAGAACCAAGTACATCATACGAGATGGTCCGTATAAAGTATTATGAGTTGTTTTCCAGAGGATTATTAGACGTACTTGCCACACATTTTCTATTTAATAATTCACCTAATTTGATATTCGTGGATAAAGGAAACTCTGCTGTTAAATGATCCTAAAGAGAAAATAGTACCGTGACTGTGATAAGAGAAACAATGGAAGAAGAGAAGAGAGAAGAGAAGAGAAGAGAGAGAGTATGTGTGTATTTGACTACAACCTGCTAGTGAACTCATCTGTTAGGCTACCTATTATACCTGAAGGCGATACAGTAAGATCACAAAATCGGCCAGTGGTTAAAGTTTACAGTTTTGATAACCGCCATCAATAACTTGAAATGTATTGGGCTCGTAAGGACCCTAGGGCTTCGTTTATGGTCAGGCAGGGGATATCAACTCTTAGAACTACTTCTTCCTCTCTAAAAAGAAAAATAGTCTCCTTATTTATAATTTCTATTCCGGTTTTATGACTCATCGTACGACACGTTGACAGAAATAGATTTTTAAAAACGTACGTGCAGCATACACACCCACTAGTTGCGTCTGGATCAATAGACAGGCGATATCAACTGGAAAACTATTTCTTCCTCTCTAAAAAAAAAAACGTGTCTCTCTATTTATAACTTCTATTCCGGTTTTATGACTCATCGTATGAAACGTTGAACTGAATGATGATGGAAACTGGTTTTAAAAAACGTGTGTGCGTGTGGCACACTAGTTGCATCCAGATCAACTGGTGAACCTATTTGATGCTTTATTTTATGACCTCGTTATGTCGTTTTCACCTATTGTACTTTAGACGCTGAGGTAGCAAAAGTCAAGGTGAAGGATTGTATATAAGTATAGAGAAGAATAGTAGGACGAGTAGGAGTATTGTAAGTTTAGTTTTTTCCTTAATGAAATGATATAGACATTTTCACGTGTATTAATTTGTAATAATTTCATTCTATAAATAATTGAAAGAATGAAAGGGTGGTTAATTTGAATTTGATTTTAGCAAATGTTTAAAATGCTGTTTTATGAGATTTATAACAACAACTGTTTCCACACTTGTGAATTATCATTGTTACAATTCTTATAACTGTCCTTCATTACATAGAAAATAAGAGAAATTCATATATCGTATCATCTGTTTCTCATTTTATGTGTTCACTATAATTTATACACCGACGATGAGTGATGCGTTATTTAGAAGTATAAGAAATGTTCCTAGGACTATAACAAATTTCATTTTTCCATAAATTGCGAAACACAAGATATGAAACAGCGATATAACGATACATTTTAAAACCAGTAAAAGTTTCTGTATGTATGTATGTCCAATAGTACGTATTATACTTAGCAACTTAGGTAATGTCGAAAAATTGTAAATTTCCACAAAGCTACTTCGATACTGTCCTATAGTACAGCAGTATTCCGTTTTCTGAAATCTTTTCTTAAGTCGAAGAAACAGGAAATGGAAAAGAACGTCCGTTTCACTCTTTGGAGAACTCGGTCGTTCTCTGAAAGTATTCGGTGAATCATTAAACGTTCGATAAAATATTTCCTTCTATTAATCCTCGAGAAGATAACTTGCAATACTTTGCGCGGATCATCTAAAATTTAAAAGGCAGAATCATCTAAAATTTAACAATCGTAAATGTGTTGGCCGTCTTTTGATTCAGATATACATATATGCTATGTATAGCGTAAAGGCTTAAATATTTGATACTATTGGATCCTGTGTTCAGATACAGTACATGAAATGTATCTCCAAATTTTTGTATAGCTGGTCGCATCGTGCTAGTTAGGTTGGTTAAACATTTGTCGAATCGTAATTAACATAGCAATAACTCAAAGAAGAATATTATCGTTGTTTGCTCATAATGCATTCATAATTCCGATGCATTAAGAATAGTTTCTACTATAACGCTATGATGATAATACGTGATGTTAAATAGTCAGATTTCTCAAGTATACTAAGTTAACTGACGATTGCAATTTCTGCCACGCTGCGAACGCAGTGGATCGGAGTTGAAGTGGGCAGAGCCTTTGTAACTCTCAAATATACAAAGGAGTCATACAGTGATAATATTTTACGAAACACGCATATTATATAGTTAATTCATTTATTAATTCTCGATATCTCATTATAAAAATCTGTCATGTATCTAAAACTGTTTTGTTAATTAAGTAGCTACCTATTAAGATCCGATTCTATCTACGTACTAAATAAAGTATTTTAAATAGTTTCAGAAACTTAAAATTACAACTACAACAGCGTTCATAGAAATATAGTTTCTATAGAATCTGATCAACATATGGACTCGTTTATAATTCTTTTAACAAGCGAAATGTTATAACGAAGCTCTTGATCATTCCGTACAATCGAATAAGCAAAACAAGACAAATTGTGCGCTTTGTATCAGCATCAGCATATACGTATATCTTGTAAACTATGCTGAATGCAATGACTAATTAAAACTTCGTATAGTTACGTATATTAATTTAATTTGCCTACCTGATCCGATATTCTTCGCAAGATAGATCATCTTTGGAGAAAGAATATACGGATCACGTAATAAGTATATTCATATTTGTTTAAGTTTCTCTGACCTATTATTAACCCTACTGCGGTTCTCCGATTTTTACCGAGGTTCTCGTCCCTATGTCGACAGATACGAACGCTTTTAACGTTCTAGGAAAATTTGTAACACAATATTCAAAGAAGGAATTTGCATATCAGTAACGATTGTTTCTTCATATTTCCTCTGAACTGAGGAAACTTCTTAACGCTGGAAGTATACAGGATCGAGACGAAGATGAGCCGAGGAACGCAAAGTAGGGTTAATAATAAGTGTACAAATGAATAATCCAATGAAATGAATGATCTTCGGTGCTCAAAGTCCAAAGCTCAGAGTTGTATATCGATAAAATGCCGCAAGTAGTTCAATCAAAGTATTTGTCGCTGCCTTTTATAACTTCAAGCCACCTATTTAGGCAAGTGATGAATTCCATCACGGGAAAATGTGTCTTTAGATTCATTATAGATTCATTATAGAATTTACATTCATCATAGAAGATCCGATCGTCAGGACACTGATAAAGGACAACGTTCTGCGCAGTTCTGCTGCTTCCGCGACGAAACACATCATGAGCAGTCTCGGATGGGACATGTTTCCTTTTCCTATTCAAGCAATTTAGTCCCCACCGAGATTATTTGCGTTGCTTACATTGCATGTAGTTTACGTATATGAACTTGGAATATTCATATCTTAATATTAATAAATTGATAATATTCAATATATTATAATCAGATCGATATGTTACAGCTTTTCAAGGACGAGTGTATGACTTTGCAAATGGCTATTGCGTGATTGTTCAGTACTACGTTACGTGAGAATGGAAGACAGTAATTCACTTTCTGGAGTTCTCTAATGAAGACTGTTCTCGGTTCGGTAAATAGTTAATTAATTAAATAGTAACAAAAATGGTATTGTCACAATACATGATCTATCAATCCTGACTTTTCATGACCACACTGGCACTTAGGGTCGCTTATTATACCTGTCCGGGCTGATGAGATGCCCAGGTTGTAATGGCCTGACCTACACCTATTGGTTGCCATTATAATTTCTCGTTTTTAGTTTTCCTCCGCATACTATGATTTGGTCATGGAAATGTGGAAAAACAATTAAATCCTTTGGCAATTAAACACAGTTGAATCCTAAGTCTTCTTCGGCGACGATGTCGTAGGTGTTTCCTCTTGCTACCGTCTTAACGTGTTCCTTGAGATTTCTAATGGGAATTTTAGAGCAATTCATCGCTACTGACTTGGCTGCATCTTTTCGGGACATCCTGCAGCAGCTAGCTTATTCGCTAGATATTATTTCTTCGGATTACCATCGGTTCTGATAGATGCAGCACGCCTTACGCACGTGATACAAAGTTTCAATTAGCGGATGAGACAGAAAAATGACACAACGATCGGATCTGGTCCGAGGACACAGCATTTTTCGCTGATGAAATTCAGCACTTGCCTGATGGATGGCTTGAAGTAATAGAAAGCTAAGGTTTGATACTTTGATCGCATAATTTGCTGTATTCTTTTTCAACAAATTTTGAATTTCACTGACAGTTTTGGATTATTCATTTATACATCTGCCGGTTATTTTGGTTTGAAGAATTTGCTTCGAGTGTTCATCTAAGGGTGCAATTTCTGGTATTTTTATTTGTAGTAGTCAAGGTATGGTGTAACTCCAACACGTCGACCGTTAATATGTATTGTGCATTTTTCCACAATGTTATAAAAAAGCGGTCGCTGCAATGGCCAACAGAGAAACATTAATTTTCTGTGCTTTAAAATACAAACTACATAAACATATTACATGATAGGATTATATGTACTTTTTATGTCAGCCAAATATTTATGTATACTCATTTTTTATGAATCAATGATTCGCAATCGGTACTAGATGTTTGAAAAGAATAAATTGATTTTTCATAATCCTCTGTACATGTGGTACACATCCTCTTTGTATCGTAAATTGGTCTGTATTTGCTGAAATGCTATAAATGTTACTGCTTTTTGTGTTTCGATAGGAAACCTAATAAATTAATTATCGTGTATTAAAAGTGGAACGATGTCAAAATTAACGATGATACTAGCGAAACTTATGCTGAAATTGATGATAGCTTTAGGAACATCTAAATAATGTACAATATGATATCTGAACTTGTATGAAATTTGGTAGAAGAAGAGGAAGAGAATTTGATTTATTTCAAATTGAGTAGAGAAAATATTCCATTTCAAATCTAAATACACATCGATTTCACGATTTTATCGTGTACAGGATTTTTAAATGAAAGTACATCCATATTGTTGATAATGAAATTAATTATTTATCATCTTTTTTTAACTGAGAAAGTATCCTATATACATAAGCTTTATGTTCCATTTTGCAATCAATTCTTTTTGCAATAAATAATTTCTGATTGTAAATTTCTTCTTTATTGTCATATTATTTCCAATAAAATTATTAAACCAACTTTCGTTAAGTCCTCTAACTTACATTTAGCAAAATGTTTAATCAAATATCTTTTACGCATATAAGACGACTCAGAAATTAATTTCTCTTTATATTTTCATAAATTATCATACTTTAAGTTTCCAAGATAATAATTTTTCACTTTCGATTTATTTCTATATAAAGATTAATGTACACAAAATCTTACGATAGACCAGAAGAGGAAAATTTCTTCATATAGTTTTATCTCCCACAACCATTGCCTTGGAAAAGTGAAGAAAGAATGTTTATGAAGATCATGTAAATATTGTATATGTATTTAAGAATAAAGAAATAGGTAACTGCTTGACCAATACGAATAAGGTGCGAAAGACTGTGTGATGTGGAACTCTATCCTAAAATAAGGATTAATTAACACTAATAATTTTGAAAATTACATAAAGTACTTGTGTCATTATTATACAGAAATTAGAGCAAACAAATCATCGTGCCAAATATTGAATCACATATTCGGTTGTAAATTAATGTGATACCCTCTAGGATTATATATACTTACAAATTTGATATTATTTTCTTCAATAAGTCATCCTATATAGAAATTTGTAGACTCCTTTTTCCCTGTCATAAAATTGAATTATGTAATTAATCGCATTTCGTACGAAGTAAAATAATGCAAAACAAGAAGAAAACGGAAAAATGTATGTTTCTTATACGATATCTAGCTTTACTGTCATGTATAAATAGAAATTTACGAAAAGAAACGTAGAAATGTATTCGAAACATTATTATATTTGACCGGAAGCCTTTAACACGTGAAACTTTTATTCAACGTAATTAATTGAAATAATACTAATATTATGCATTCCTTTTATTGTGTTTAAGATATATTTCTGGTAAATATCAATAAATTATTTACATGTTACTGATTAAAAATTACATTTTCTCCTATTCATAGCGTACAATTTAGGTGGAGATTATAAAAAAATACATTCTTCTAACGCTCTATACATATATAATATAATAACCATATGTGACTATGAAACTATAAACATTTATCAGTAGCTTTTGGATACGAAACCTTTACTACAAATATGGTCATTATTACTGAGAGTTGAAGATATTGTAATCGTAAATCTATGAATATACCTAACAATTATTAAAGGAATACATTATTTTCTAAAACGTGAGTTGTTAATCGACAAGCCTTTAACTATAGTTAATGTGCTTACAAATGAATCAATATGAAGTAAATATAACAATTTCATTAACAAAAAGTGAAAAGATATTTTTCTTACTGTATGTTTCCATCCTATTATGTAATTTACGATAACATTAATTACGATAACTTGTCATATTGAAATTCACATTTTAATGTTTCTTTAAAATTTGACTTAAAACTATAAAAATATAACACACTTATCTCTCACAAAATAGAACATACATGTTTAGAAACATACTAACAAAGTTGTGTTTCTTTTCCTACAAATACTTGGTGCAGTAAATAATTATATCAAAATGTCATGCGAATGTACATAAAAGTCCAATATTAGTACAATATACCAGTAAACATTTCCTTCCAACTCTGTATGTCGAATTTAGTATTGGAAAAAGACGTTACTGCTATCAAATTCGTTGTTTTGTTGCGTCGAATATTGTTTTCGTGTCAAAAAGTTGTTTGCTTCAACTTCCGGCCAGATAATTCTTTCTTCATCTTCATAACCTAAAAACATATTGAAGATATTAAACGTTAACCATTTAATTGGAATCGTACCATTTACCTTCAAACGTAATACGTAATTCTATCATCTTTAATTAAATATGTACTATTTCAGTATTATTTCTCTCAATTATGACAATACTTGAGTGTACTGTAATAAACTAAACTTTTCTCTCCATTCTCATATGTTAATACTAAAGCGAATAGAAAACTTTACAACTGCGATTTATATCGTTCTGAATATACGTGGAATATGATTATCATGATTTATGTATGTGTGAATAAGTACGTATAAAGGATACTAATACTTCAATACATGTAAATGCCTTTGTAAATTTACAATATAATTTCATTAATCTGGTTGATTTTGTCACAACAGAAGAAATCCATAAATTAAAGAATTACATACGTAGAAGTACATACGTATTGCATTCTGTCATCACACTTTTAATGGATATTTGCGTTCAATAGGACAGATGTTACAGATAAGTCTTATTCTAAGCTTTAATAACAAAAGGAAAAAAGAGCTAGATAGATAAACCTTTAGTATCTATCATAATTCGTGTGTATTATTAACATTAAAAGAAACGAAGTTGTCAAATCACGTGTCATTCGTAAAATATTTCTTGTACGAAATAAATAAATAAACAAATAGATCTCTGGTAAACTAGCAGTCGTTAGAAAGTTACAGGAATTTAGCATCGATTTTTCCATTTTCAGAAATATGGAGGAAAATTGTAGGCAACAATTTATAAATAATGGCATAAAGAGATATTTTAGCATTAGCATACGTGTAATACCGAAAATGAGTTTATGAAATATTTGTGCTGCTAATCGAAAATGTACCAAGAAGAATGCATACATACATATATTTAATGGGCATGTTTCCTGCTTAATTATTCAGTAATGCATTCATAGTAACGATTTTTTAATAACTAATTTTTTAACCAGAAAAATGTTTCTCAGCATTTCGCAGATTTGCGCCCATCATTTTCCTGTTCCTCGCATCACGTATACAAAATACATCGTCTTCTTATAATGATTTCTATACTATACTGTACCACGGTATACTGTATTATATTATATGTACATATTTATATTTTGCTACTGTAAACTTTCATGACTTTGACAGTCTACTGGATTTCCATGAAATTTCAAGAAAATTGTTACTAAATCTTTAAAAAACATAATAATATGATGACTCGATGGTTTTAAACTATGTAGATGGAAGTATGTACGTATATACGTGCACAGGGTGTTTCGCTTATCCTGTCGTCTTCAATATCTTCGTCACCTTTGCAGATACGAGAAAATATACGAGGAAAAAGTTGATCGCTTTGGAACGACAAATATTGCCATTCGTGTTTCTTCCCTTCACCTAACGGACATCATATCGAATTTTTCTTGTAAAATAATACAAATTTAGAGCAGAAACAAGAAATTATTCAATTTGTTAATTCCCTTTAAATTATCTTGAATTTTCTACTCAAGATCCCTTCAAGATCAACGTATCTACACGTTTGAAATCCATCTTTTATCAGCTACGATAATACGATGATAAAAATGTGCCATTATTTTACAGAAATCTTTAATGACCTTGAAAACTCGAAGAAGAGCGATGTTAAAGAGAAAAGACGTAAATCAGGATATTTGCTGTTCTAAACCGAACAACTTTTTCCTCCTACTCCGTTTCGTATCCGCAAAAGTAACAAAGATATTAAAGTGGACAGGATAAATGAAACACCCTGTATATGTAGTCGTTTATTAATTCGTTTGTTTGTAGTATGATTAAAGATACAGATGCGATAAGCACAGTAATAATTTCCTACTTGAGGAGTCTGAACAGAAACAGGTATCATTTTAATGACGCAATCTAATTTGGTTAAGCATTTGTATAAATAAAACAGTAAAATGAAGAAGAACAGAATCTTCGGTATTTCATTAACTTCTTGCGAATCATTTATATTCTCACGTGACTATCGCCGAATATATTTGAATGAATATTAAATTATAAACGTTTTCGTACGACTGCCATTACTGTTAATTCTCTACACCTTTCTTTACCTGTGTATTTTAACTTTTTATCATACTAATTTACAATTATATATATATGTAATATACTAAACAATGCGTATTTTTAAATGTAACAATTGTAATTGATTAATGTACATATACGTACATAAAACTGTATACTACTCTCTGCGTAATAATTAAAACGTTGCTGTAACATTTTCTATCGGTAAATTAATATTTATACTTATATTGTCATATAAACTAATAAAAAATTACAATAATTGTGATCTACGTAATTCTATTTAAAACACATTCATGTTAGGCATTCAAATAACGCTTTCGTGTAACAAATTTTCTTTTTTCTATAAAAACTTTGGGTTCGTTATTTGTTTCGATCTTTTAGAATCGAAGAATATAGAGTGGATCCCTAACAACATTCTCGCACCGCTTTCGAGCGGATTTTGTGTCTAATTATTCAATTATTAGCATTTATCCACGGCAACCCAGGGCGACGCCGCGATTTTTCACATAAGTTTCTTATAATCCTAACCAAATATAGGATTTTATGGTTTTATAATACTTCATAAAGCACTATGCGCTATAAAAATTATGAAATACCATAGAATAATTGTTAAATGATTCGTTTAATTAGTTTCAAATAAAATTGTAATTTCATTTATCTCAATTATAAAAATGTAAATTTTTTAACCTTTTTTTATTTTTGTTTTTGTACTTTTAAATCGGTTATTAATTATACATATATGTATATTATCGACTATATATTATATGTATATTATAGATCCGTAATCTCACTTAGAAACTCGTAACACAAATTATCGATAACCAAAACAATCAAATTGCGTCCAATGAAAATAGTACTTATTGATAGCGATAAAAGATAAAAATGCAGAGAGGAAAAGGATTACAAAAATCTCGCATCTGTGGATAGATATATATCGGTCAGGGACATCAATCTTCGCAAATGTACTGAAACTAAGGCTTAAAACTAACTTTACAGCTATAAATTAACAACAATTAAAAGTCAGACTTAAGGGTAACCTTTAAAACTTCCGACAAAAAATAAGTTCCCCATTGTCCGTCAAACCAGTTGCTCTATTTAATAATTTAATATTTAAAAAGATTATATAAAATAGCTTTCAACTTTTCGTTGTAAATTAAACAATGCATCTTTGTAGAAAAAGCGCTCACAAAATGGACTTAGTCTAGGTCAGGAGCGTCAGGCGGACCAACATGGGGTTTTAGTCGGTATAGTCCGACACTACCCCGTCGCTTCCTAGAAGAGCGGTGGGGTGTCCATGAGCATTTACCCACGTATGAAAAAAAAAAGATATATTTATCTTGAAATCTCAATTAAAACTAAAACGTACCTATACCACGATGTTCTTGCGATGTCTCACGATGTCCCACGGTGTCCCATGGTATCCCCGCAGGGATGTGTCAGACGAGTCTAGATTACCGAAAGACCGCAAAAGAATTTTACATTGTCTAAGCTGGCCTATGTTAAAGTAGTTCTTAGCTTGATATCGTATCTAAATATTAATACTCCAATTATAAGTATATCAAATTAGTAATTGTAATTTTCCATAAGAATCTATCCTACGTTGTACTAGATCTTGCTTGTTTTAATTTAATGCAGAATTCGAGAGAAGGGATAGGATAGATTACATAGGAGGTTTTTAAACATGCTTTTATTATATTTCGCTTACCAGTAATTGTTATCTGTGTTGTCGGCAGCAGAATAAGTAAAAGTATTTGATAGAAAAGAAGTTGTATGTATTGAAATTTATTAATTAGGACCTCAAAGTATTGAAAAGGCTTGTAGTATACCTGATTTTAATATGATCGTAATTTGTATTTATTGTGATATGATTATATCTAGATATATGCATGAAAGCACATATATATATATGCATGCATGTGTTCCTTATATACTTGATGGCATACACTTGACAAGGTGCCGGAAGGTTTGCTGATATCATAAGAAGTAGTTTTTCCATTATAACGCAAACAAATTTAATAATTGTTTAACTTTTACTTCATGTATAAAAATATTAAGGAAACCAATGAGGAGTTTCACTTCGTTCAATCAAGAGTATGATTATTATCTATTTGCTCTATGTCATCCTGAAAATAAGTTTATTACAAACTATTTTCAATTATACATTTTTAATATTTTATTCAACCACTAAAATAATAACTTGTCATACGAAAATATTGTACATACATTTATATTGTACAAAGCTCTGGAATATGCATATAAAGAGAATACTATATGCAAAAAATATATGATACACAGATCATATGCAATATACGATTTATCCGAAATAAAAAATACTTATTTAAGATCCTTTAATGATAAAAAGACTAGGTTCCATTTATTTATCTATTTTCTATAAAAATATGCATTTACATAAATATCTGCAGTCTAATTATTATATTTTTTCATATGTTGTATATGTTTAATTCAAATAATTAAATTATGAATTTTATATAAATTACTTGCCACGTTACTTAATTATAATTAATATAACATAATATAAAATAGGACAAGATAAGAATACGTATCTATGATCCAGATTCTATCTCAGTGGGAAATATACAAAAGCATTAATATCTTTTGGGGTGATACCATCTTTGAAAAATGTATCATATATATTATAAAAATTTATTTTTTATATAAATATTAAATTTATGTAATTTATATGATAAGAATAAGAGAAATCATTAACAAAGATTTTATCTATATTAAAAGAACTTTTCTTCTTATCAAAGAAAATTATTAATAAAAGACTTATTATTTTTAAAGTACATACTCATAACTAAGAAAGAATTGAACGGTTTTATTCTGTTATTTTAAAAATGGATCATTAACATTCATAAAAATTAAATTAGAGAACAACTTCATTGGAGATACTGCTACGATCAAGTATCACAAATGAGAAGAAATTAAGATTTATACGATATTAAATCTGCATTTATCTTTATTTCAGCACTAGTTAAACATATATCTTTTAAAAATCTAAAAAATTAGTAAGAATAATAATTTATTGGAAGCTATTGATATACTTCTGATCTACAATTGCAATAATACATAATTTATACAACTATTTTATTGAATATTTAAATAAATTATAATACATACATACATACTAATATATCAGATATATTATTTTGGTTTACTGGTTGCTAGTTCTTGGATACATTTCAATATTTCTTCAGATTTTAGATTTTGTAGAGGCACACGACGTTCTACTCCAAATTCTAGAATATAATATTTTAGAAAATTTATTATTATTATTAAAGAAAATAGGCACTTAGAAATTTAGAATTAAATATATCAGACTAGTTCAAGTGCTGAAAAGATTAGTTATCGTTGAATGTGATATTCTTAAGCCCATGCTTTATCGCCATGGAGGAAATTTTGGTGTGCAAGGTAAAACAAATTTCTCGTAACAAGGGAGATTGCAACAGCATAGGAAGATGTTAATTGTGTTCCAGTGAAACAGTATTAAAAAAATACATATAACAATCTAAGGAAGATTAAAATCATTTGCAGCTTGTGTAGAAGATATAAATGTACAAAGCACAGCAAAAGGATCGATAACCTACAAGCAATGCAAAATAAATACATCATCGGAATAGAATGATGTATAGTAAATGTAATATCAATGTGTATTGTGAAATATATTTCATATATTTTGATTTGATTTAAATATCACTTAGTCCGATATTAATATGCTAAATTATGTTCTGGAAGTGAGCACAAAATGGCCTATTGCTGGTAGACTGGGTTTTAAGAACTACATATCTTTGTAATGCAAGGATTAAACATTACGCATGTGCATTAATATAAAATAACTATTGTAGAATTTACCATATCGTGCATATAAAACGGGTTCCGTGTCAGAACATTCCCTAATTAAAACTGGAAATTGTGGGTTACTCCTTTTAAGCGGCACGTATTGTTGTTCGATAAAGTCTCTAAAAATATAAACAGGTTAGAGGGCAATATAATCAATTATGATTGAAATTGTATATTAATTAAAAAAGGTTGATAAAAGAAGTATAAGATGGTACATTTTACATAATTAATTTCGTTATTACCTGACACCCTGACTAGATTTTGAGGTTTGACATAAAAGAATTCGTAACTCTTTCAATTGAGGTCCAAACTTTATTGCAGCCATTTTTTAAATATATAGCATACACAGCCCCTAGCTACGTAACCACGACGTATATAATACGACCGTGCTGTTACGCTATTGCGTCAACTTAATTGTAATACGTACCTTAATATTGTCTTCCATGTGAAACTATCCTTAGGGTATGTGCGCTAGTAAAAATAAATAAATTACGTACGTACAGCAGCGTAGTCGTGGCGAAAGAAACAAAAAGAAATTGATAACAAATCTATTGATTAAATGTCAAAATTATTTTTATTAGTGATAATTATAATGGCTCTACGGATTTGTCATAAGAAAGAACATTGTCAAGGCATAAATCAGTCGCTTTGCTATATGATAAACTCCAATAAGAGCAATTTTTATTAGTATTAGTTAATAACAATTTTTCTTAGTGGATCATAAATAAATCGCGTATTTTTTATGTAAATACCGAAGACATAAATAGACGAAAGAATGACAGGCTAGTCCCTGATATACCATCGTGGAATAATTTCAATAGCTTTTTAATATATTATCGAAGCACGATTTTGAACAGCTTTTTAAGCTAATCCATGGACAACCCTAGTTTCTGAGATATTTGCAAAAAGCTGTCGCTATCACTACAGTGAATTCTGCCTACAATTGTGCGTTCGTAATAGCGTATGCGTCGGTATTGGTTACTGACCGTCTTTTTTTTATATGCTGTACATGTTTCTTACAAGCGTAAAATTTGAAATAGCTTAAAGTTTTTCTCGATTTATAAATAGTATTTAAAATACAGTCATTTAGTCTCAGAGCTTAATTCGTTAAAGTTTGTGTTCGTTTCTAAATCATTTGGTAGTTATTAGGTTTGCTTAATTTAAAATTTACAAACACGAGTAAAATGCTTTAACACTCCATGGGTAACAAACCAGTCTGAAATCCCTCAAAGTATATTTCATATATTGAATAGGTAATATGCAGTAAGGTATAAAATAAACATGGAAATTAAATAATGTACAATTGCAAGACCTTCAACTTTTATCATTATGTATTGAAGGAAGAAGTTACGATTAATACAAATATATCAAACGTGAAAGTTACAACTATGTATTTAAAAATACAAGCATTTAAGAATATATATATATATATATCTTATATGATATGAATATATATATAAAGAATAAATTACCACTTTACCTTTAAATGTAAGGAAGATTGGATTAATAGAATCATATTAATTGTTCAAAGAGAAGTTATCTTTATTGTGGGACATACTATCATTTTTATAATTACAGAAAGAATCAATTTCAACCATGTGTATATATAACTGCAAATAAAAATAAATTTTATAGTAAAACAATATTCAAGCAAAACAACATGTTGTATGTCTACAACAAAATATATGATTAATAAATCAATAAATTAGAAATAGTAATTGTGGTAAACAATTTCTTTTTTAGCATAATAATACATATATCGTTAATAAGGGAAGATATATATGTTAAGGACTGTGTTTGATTTTCTTTAAAACAACTGTTCACAAACCTGTGATAAATGCGTGAAATTAAAAGCAGAATTCAAAAAGTTCAGTACCGCTAACAAAAATATATCTTGCAAGTAAATCAGAATTCGAAAACTTGAAAATCGACAAGTTATCTATATATGTGGTATATTATTCGCGTATCATCAACCACCTGTCACGTATTCATATGTATCAACGACACGTATATATGTATACATACGCAGTACGTACGTACGTACATACGTACGCATATATATACGTACAGCAATGATACGCGTATCATTGGTTAAATATGACTATCATATTGACTCGTTTAAACGCAAAGGTAAGAAATCATTAATATCCTTATGATTTATACGATATAATATATCATATATTTTTCGATATTTTTTAACAAAATTTTAAACATATATCTATTATAAAGTCAATTTGAATTTTTATACATATTTATGCCATTTAAAACTATAGATTCTATAATATGAAACAAATTTTAATTTACTTTTTATAATATTTTGTAATACAAATGAGACATTTAATACTTTTCTCATTCTCTGTCAGTAGTATAAGATTTGCGAATATTTTGTATATTCGTATGAACTCACATCGTGCTCCAAAAGTAGATAAATAATATCTGGTTGGCCATTAACGTAATTTTCATAAATGAGAATATATTGACACTTGTTCGGCCCTTTTAAGTATTAATATAATTCAGGGACGCTCGACTTGACTCTCGCGGGAAAAGGGCGCCTGCCACTGCTTGACAACAAAGCTGCGGACAAAGCCTGCAAGTGACATCAGCAGTCATATAAAGCAAAGGTATTGTTGAATAAAAATTTATTATATTATCCTCGGAATAATCTTAAACGTACAATGCAAAATACTCCTAAAACTTAACGATTAAGGAAATAATCTTGTAAGAATTTCAACTTTTATGTCCTACTTATGTAAATGAATCTTTATTTAAGTATTTATTCAACTATTAATCATATAAACATGATCTTTTTCACTTTACCGAAGTGAAGTAATAGTAATAGTAAAATAGTAATAGTTATTTCTGTAATAATTACTATTATTTGAAATTTTTGCAGGTACAAAATTTTATTTGTAAAAACCTGGAACAAATGCAACATGACCTTCAAAATTTTTATAAGACGTATTAATTAGAAAATTTCATTATAATCTTGCACGATCTCTACATTTAGCAGGATTGCTCCCCATGAAAGTGTTACTTTCGTGCCTGCTAATCTCTGTGTAAGTATAAAATGTATCTGTAATAGGTTCAGCAACTCTGACATAATAGAAAACTAACGGGTACAACTAACCAAAATAGCGTATACTAAAAGAAAAGCTATAGAAGTATATTTAAAAATATTTATTGGGTATTGTAACAATAAAAAAAGTGTTCAAACAAAATATTGAAAATAACATCATCATCATCATCATCAATGTATTTGCTATACATTAATTGCGTACTATCCTTTTGTCATGTAGTTTGAACTTTATCCTATTTGAGAAACGTCTGTCGTAACTGCAATACCATTCTTTACATTACACGTACCTTATTATATTGTACATGACGATTGACAATATCGCTTGAACTGTCACACGTCGATCTGTATATCACTGTCTTCGGCTTCGCTTTCGGTACTAATCATAGCATCTTCTCCTACTAACAAGGCTGCAGGTAGATTTTGTGGAACATTGTCGATATCTAATCTCGGAGTTGAATAAACATTTAATACTTGAATCGTTGTCGGAGAAGTTGAAAGGCATTGTGACACTGATCCTAACGGATCTGAATTTAGTGTGTCACAATCCAAAGAAGTTGATAGTTGTAACTGTAAGTTATGTAACTCGGGTATATGCGGTCGAATCTAAAATGTAAAACAATATACGATATAATCAACTACACTGTTTAAAAAGAAAGCTTTGGAGATACAATTTAATTAATTTTATTGATACTATAATACTGTAATTTTTCTACCTTCAACCCATCTGCTGTATGAGGATTTCTACAACCCCTGCATCTACATTCAACGCAAGGTTTACTTTCAACGTAACAGGGACAACGTTGACCACAACATGTTAATTTCCCAGGTATTGCTGTAGCATTACCACATCTACATCCTTTTCTTTTACTTCGAGTAGAATTTGATCTTGGTTTTTTAAAAGCTGATGACTGTTTGAAGTGAAATAAATTCTTTACCCTTTAACTATTATAGAAAATTGGACTAAAGTAAGGATTATAGATTAATGCAGACATAAGTATTTAATAAATAAAAAACATAATATGTCATAAAATGCAATCTACAGTTGATATCTGCATTAATCTTGGTATGGGACCTAGCAAAATATATATTCAAATTTAAACTAGTGTTAGTCTTGAAATATAATAAAGAATGTTAATTAAATATAAGCTACGTTATTATGTGTTATACAAATCTAGAAATATGATTGTACCTTACAAGTAATATTAACGAGGATGCACGTCATTTAGCATTTAAATAAAAGTTATAGTGCAATGTAAACTTCCTGTAAGGCATAATATTAACCGAATATCTATTGAAATTACTTTGCTGCCCTTTGAAGATTTTTTCTGAGAAGGGGTCCCATATTTAAGGTGGGAAGATGGAATACATTTTACCCCTCCTACAGAGCTGTGTGAATTTCCATCCATATCCTGTTGTCCTACTTCTGTATCATCTGTAGCTGCTGCTTTCCGTTTTATTGTTATTTTGTTACCAGATCCAGCATACATCACAGAGTATATCGAAGATCCATTTGATACAGTACGAATGGCAGGTGATTCTACAAATACATAAATAAATTTCTCTACATAAACAAATATATCTTTCTGCTTTCTTATGTAATTACAAGACATTTTAATAATAAATAATGATTATCTTATTTTTCAAAAATGATCATTTATCATCATCTTTAATAATGTGAAAAATTGAATTAAGAAATTATATAATATTTACAATATTTCAGAAAAATATTATGATTGACTGATTACTTCTTTCATTTTTTAATTTCAAGATCACCATCACTTTCGTTAATAAAATTACATGTTTTCGACCACATCGCGTTACAGCCAATATTAAAATGCAATTTAACGATTATGATAAAACGACCATGCAAAAATAAAATATTGAAATCTTGGATGAATCATCTTTGAATCATTTTTGAATTATGAGCAAAAATAATCAGTTAAATAGTCGAATATCTTATAAAATATTACAAAATTGAATATAAAATTAATTGTAATAAAATTACGAAAGGAAATTGTTGTCAAAAAACGCGCAGAGGTAAATGAAATTGCATTCTTGTACATTCGGTTCGTATACGAGCTGTCAATGTAAAAATAGTTGACAATGTATAAAAGATAAACTCTATAAATGAAGTAAAGATAATTCTCAGTATCAACAGAAAATATATAAAAATTCAGACGCTTTTCAAGTAACAAAAAAAATTTTTGTGAGATATTAATAGTTACAAATACAATATTTCATCTAGATAATTCCAATATATTATATTCAAACGTATGTACATATATCTTATTTATTTTTCGGTTTTAAAAAGGTCCTGAAAAAGGACTATTTGAAAAAACTATTGAATTTCGGGAGTATATTTATATGATATATTATATTTAATAATTATACGCTATAATTTATAATTCATTGAATACGTAGTTATTTTACCTGACTTCAACATAATAAATTCAAATAAATTTAAACGAAGCACTTAAAATATGTATAATTATATGTTATCCGTGTAAAGAATGCGTATAATATGTCTTTTCTATTGCATTAGAATCTAGAGAAAAGAAGATCTAGAAATAATTCTTATAGTCTAATACAAGGTAATATAAATTTTTTAATTATTTGTTATAAATTTCATAATGAGAATCAACGAGGTATTTGTTATTCTAATTTTATAATTACAATTCCTGTATTTTAATACACTTTTTCGTCTTTTTTGTTTAAACTTTTCTATATTATATATTTTTATAAAATATCTTAAACAACATTATACAGGGTGATCCATGTAATTGTATCACCTTATAGTTCTGTTACCAGTGCAGTTACAGAAAAATGTCAAAAAAGAAAAATTCAATAAAGATTCAAAGGTTCAATGAATACTTACTTATATCCGTAGGATCGTGTCTGTCTGTCTGTCTGTCTGTCTGTCTGTCTGTCTCTCTCTCTCTCTCTCTCTCTTTTTAAGGAGCACAATGATATATATGCAATCAACAATCGCATAGGTTTTTAATATGAAAATAGATATTTTTTTATTACATGGATAGATTTCTCTCGCCATTCTACGTACGTAAAGGAATATGGGGTTAAAACAGTAACAAAATTATTAATTATCGAGATATTAAAAAGAAAGTATTTATTGAAGATGTTCAAACGCTTGCTCTTCATCACTTTGTAAACATTTCAGACAACGCTTTTTAATTATTTTCATAACTGAGTTTAAGGTTTTTCTGATTATCGTTGTATTTCGGTATTATCCGTTCTTTTACATCCTCTACAGAATTTAACGGATTTGAATAAATACTACATTTTTTAAATAACGAATACGTATCTGTTTCTGTTACGACCACCCACATCAATGTCGATAATTACGAATTTGCTATAAAACGTTTGAGCATCTTCTTCAAGAAAGATATATTTAAAAAATATCTCAATAACGAATAATTTTTTTACTATTGTACCCCACAATACTCTTTTACGTAGAATGACGGCAGGAAGCTATCTACATAAAAAAAGTATACATTTGCATTTAAAAAATCATGCAACTGTTGATTATACATACATCAGTGCTCGTAAAAAAAACATGATTTTACGGATATAATACTTATTGAATCATTCATCTTTCTCCTTTGACATTTTTCTCTGAGACAAGTACCTGGTCCACTTATAGATAATTTACCTCTAACAACATGTATAACATAAACTTGTTATAATTTGATACAAAATAATGATTACATATCTATATTTTAATATCTTCTTCTTTCCTCCCTCCCTCCTTCTCCTTCTCTCTCACTCTCTCTCTCTCTCTCTCTCTCTCTCTGATATTAAAAAGTATGAATATATCTAACCCGAATACTAAATGTTTTATATATTTCATTGCGTATATTTTACAGGACCATTTTGTATTTCTTTAAACATATATTAATCTAGAAGAAAATTTGATAATTATTTAGAAGTACTGTCACCTTACCGATTTCAATAATTTTTAAATATATTGTAGAAATTGACATTTTAAACAACCTTTTTTCCTATACATGTAACCGCCATTCGGTCATAGTTTCCGAGATATTTGAAAAACACTGTCGGTACTGAATTCTGTGATGAATTCTGCTTGTAATTATGTGTCCGTAACAACATATGCGTTAGCATTAGTTACCGGCCGCCTCACGGCGGCAGGATAAAATGGTACTTCAGCCAAACTTATATAAACTATAAACAAAAAATAAAAATTAGATTTGGGTTAGGCATTATTTTATTCAATACTAACGTATAAACTATCACAAACGCACAATTATAGGTAGAATTCACTGTAGTAGTACCGACAGCTTTTTTGCAAATATCTTGGAAACTAAGACCAAACGACGATTACATGTGCAGGGAAAAATTGTTTAGAATCATACCTCCGACGACATATTAAAAAATCATCAAAAGCCAAGATGGGATGGCATCTTTCTAAATAATTATCGTAATATGGAATGTTGACTTAAAGATATTTTATCCAGGCATATATATGTATATGTAAAATGGAAGCAAGAGCGTGTGATTCACGGTGTAATTAGCAACACTTCCTTTAAGTATCAAGAGGTTCACTTTGTATATTTTTATATTCATATTAACCAAAACATTTTAAGTTTATATATCACTAAAGTAACAATTGGTATATACTATGCAGAGCTGTTTGTATAGAAAGAAATTCTCTGAGACGACACGCAATGTTATATCTTTCAGCCAATAAGCATACCAATTTTTGATTGTTAGATCTATCAGAAATAATTAATCAATCCCTTGCTCCTTTGTACCTCTGCATAGTGCTTACACATAAAATATGTATTTAGAATGATCCAAAAGAAAACTAATTAATTTTACCAGTATGTATGATAGGTCATTCTGAATCACAAAGGTCACATAAGTATGCTATGGATTTCAGGTGTCTTCAAAATAAAGAATTTTTGGGCTATATGTCAAATATCATACATGATGCTAGCTATTGGTGAATAAAAAACTATATACAACGCTCAGTCTCTTTCTAGATTCTAAGTTATTAAGTTCTGTTTGATAACTTAGTTTTGCAGTGCCATGTGAGTTTTCAAACTCAGAATATGCTAAATAATAACGCAAAAATCGCGATATATAAATAATGATATCTGAAAAACATATCACATCATCCTATATTTTAAAATATGTTCAGAGAATTAAAGAAAATTGACGCACAATTGTCTAATAGTAATAAGAATTGTTACTTTACATTCAGGAAAATGAATAATATTAGATAGACATAAGTTTCATCCTACTGGTAAGGTAGATTTCCCTTCTACTACAAAATTATGTAGCACATATTGTTTTGTATCTGGCTTCACACATTTTTTTACAGATGAAGTTCAGAATACCCATGATAGCATAAATAACAATCATAATAATCACATTACTGGGCAACTGAAAATTCATATACTGTATTTCAACAAAGTTTCCAGTACTGAGTTCCATTAAATGTGTGGTATAACATCATTAACACTTATCTTTATTTAACCACACATAATACATGAATGACTCATGGTAGAATGTTACACAGATTTCTTAAAAAAACAACTTGCCTTCGTATTTAGACAAAGTATTTTGTTTGCAGTGATAAGAAGAATGTGATTCCAACATGATGGAATATCACCATCCAGAAAACAAAAATGTCACGACTTTGTTAAATACTCATTTCCCAGGGAGTTAGATGAGACGATATAAACCTATCCCATGGTCATCCAGATCAACAAATTTAACTCTGTTGAATTCCTTCCTCTGGGATTATACGAAGTCGAAGGTATATGGCAATGGTAATCCAGTGTCAAGCTAAAAATTGATACAAGCAATACGCAATGCAAGTGATGGTATCAGAAATGAAATGTCTATGATGTAACAGTAACGATCGTTATAACATCAAATACATATGTTTATGAAAGTAAAGCTATCGCTTTGAACATTTCCTTTAGTATATACAAATTTAATATATATAAATAGTAGTATTTATAGTATTTAATATATACAAAAGTAAGAAATCCATGGAAAATAAAGAACTATCGTTCTATTCTAATATTTTATATGTGTATCTTCTTTTTAAATAAATCAATAATAAGTAAACCATGACCTTTTTGATTCAGAATGACTTGCTAAACACATAGATAAAACTATTCAGTATTTTTTTAGGACATCCTACATCAGGATAAATCAGTTAATGTCGAAATTGCTTCTGATATTATAAAAGTATATATCACGGACAAATTATTATATTAAAAATGAAGAATCTTATTCATTATCATAATATTTCTGCTTTTCTTTTCTTTTTTAATTAAATAACTTCTTTAAATATTATTTGATGTAACAAAAGCAATAAGGGCATTTAAAGTTTTAATAAATTTAAATAAATTTTTATAAAAAAATAATGGAAGGATCTAAAATATTTGAAAGAACATTTAATAAAAAAATGATTTTTTTTATCATTATATGCATAGCTTTAAACACTATAAATTTCAGTTCTAAAAATTATTTGTCTTCTAGTTGAATATCCTAGAAAGTATAAATAACATTATGATACAAATAATCTTATATGATTATAACAAAAATAATATACTATACCAGATATACTTTGTGACACTGCTTCAGAATTTTGTATAGTATTTCCTTGAGTTTGAGTTGAGGTAGTACTTGTATAAACACATGGTAAAATACTGTACGCAGATTTTGACAAACCCGCTGTACTTTTAAATTCATCTTTAAAACCAGAACCCTCTTGTATGAGTTCCATCAGGCTACTAGCACCGATAGCTGATGCATTATTACCTGTTTTATTGGAGGACACTGAAAGTATTAAACTTCGATAAATGTTTGTATTTGTCAAGTATTCACACAATTTTTTATAACACTGTAACAGTATTCGTAATTGAACATTTTCAACATATTTGTCGTAATCCTTGCACCAACCACATGATGGTTTCAATTTTTTACGTCCACCTCTACAACCACGACACACATGATGTTGACAATTAGTTTCAGTTGGTGTATGAGGTTCGATTAACAAATTTGAACACACAGTACAACTTAAACTTTGTCGCAAGTACGGAACTAGCCTGTATAAATCTGTCCATGAATTTGGATCATCAGTATCCGCTTGTAAAACTAACCGACACGTTGATACGTAAAGACTTGTGGCATTCATCTTCCTTTTTTGAACTCTCTTAAGAGCCCCATAAGCAATACGTATAGTTATATCGGGAAGTTAATTAAACAAAGTAACAGAACATATTCACTACACACAAAACAAAATATCCGCCATATTTAATTTTCTTTCATTTGTATTTATAGAGGGCTCTCTCTGAATTACTCTGACTGCAAAGATGCTAGATGGCAAAATCTCTTAATGAAAAATTCCTAAATAGCTGTTAAAAGATTTAATAAAATTAATAATGGCAAAAATATTTCGAGTTATATTTGTTTCGAACCGATATTTTTTATTACAATAAATATAATATATAATTGTAATTATGTATACATATAACCATGTATTTTCAATAAAAGTAATACTTTTACGCAGGTGCATACATTCATATATACATATATTCATGCGCGTACCACACACACGCGCGCGCGCGCGTGGGCGAAAGGGAGAGAGAGAGAGAGAATATTGTATATATAGTATAGGATAGTATGCATACATGCATGCATGCATATGGTATAATGTCATATTTATCGTTATTCAATTTTATTAACAGTGACAGTTTTAAGACCGAACACTTTTTATCTGTTAACACAGATACATAACTTATCTATATATACAGCCTATAGTACGTTATTTAATCGGACAGTATTAAAAGTAAAACATAATGTTTGATTGACGCACATCTTTTATCTAGCTTATATATGACTATTCATTGTATATTGTATATACAATTATCAAACGGTGACCGAAGGTACGATACGCGTTCAATTCATGATTACTTAGTTCTTTAATGCAAAATGTGTTGAAATACAGATGTTTTTAAAAATATTAAAATAAACTTTACATGATAATGTTTAATTATAAAAATTTTTAAACGTGTCTTTCAAAAACAATTATAAGGTATAGATATTTCCTATGTTAATAACAATTTTTAATACTTATGGACGATGTAAAATTTCGTACATATGTTCACAAATTTTAATTGTCATTTTTCGTAAAATTTATGCAAAATTTTCCTTTGTTTAAAAGTAAGTACTATATACTAATATATCCTTGTAAATCACTATCGTTTGATATTACAAACTGTAAATTTTTTTAGGTTAAATTATATACAAATGGCAGATAAAGCTATTATGAAGGTAAAATTAAATAAATTTATTTCATATTTCAATTTAATTGTAGTATTTTTATATCATAATTGCACCTATTAATAATTATTTTAAATATATAGCAAATAGCAGAACAAAAACTTAAAGCGTTTTCTATTGGCACAATGGGTAAAAGACCATTGAGTAAGAAAGAATTAGAAGAACAACGTAAAAAAGAACAAGAGCAAGCTGCAGCTCAAGTAAGCAATACAAAATTAAATATTATAATTGTAAAGAAAGTAAACATATAAACATTTATTCGTATATATAGGCATTTGAAGAATTTGTAGCAACTTTTCAAGAAACACCTAATAAAACAACTAGCAAAGTTTGGGTAAAAGCAGGGACTTATGATGCAGGCAAACGACGTAAGTTAATCTTATTCTGTGAAATAGCAGATATAAATTTGAGATACTCATAGTTTGAGATTTATAAAATATATTAGCAATTTTTGTTTTGAAAATAATATAATGAAATATACTTATTGAAAATATATTTGCTAAAGAAAGGCCATATAAATAATTTATGTTCTAAACTACTTGATTTATTACTTATTATATATTATATTGTTGATTATGATTGTTGTAACTTACAATTTTATGTGAAAATATGTATTCAATAGAGGAAGATACACGTGAAAAGGGAAAACTTTATAAACCGCAATCAAAAATATCGGAGCTTGTAGATAGCAGATCATCAGCCGAACAAGCACAAGAATATGCAAGATTATTAGGATCGAATGAAAGAAAATTAGATAGATTGGGTAAAAAGAAAAAGGAAGGTGAAAAGAAGAAAAGCAACCTTGAATTATTTAAAGAAGAATTAAAAATGATACAAGAAGAACGAGAGGAAAGACATAAATATAAAGGTGTAGTGAAAAACGTTATTTCTACCCAGTCAGAAGATCCAATGTTAGCAGCGTTAAAATGTGTTGAAGGTAATTTAGTGATAAAGATACGCTCAATCACAATCTTACATAATTATAATCACTCATAAAAAACTATCTTAAAAAACAAAATTGTTATTTTTTAAGCTAACTTATTTTAGTGTAAATAATTATTTCTTATCCCTATATTAACAATTTAAATTTATTAAAATATATTAGGTTGCACATCTTCATATCCTGATTCACGAAAAAATAATCTACATAACCTTATTGATGATCCACATCTCCTAGCCCTGATTTATGAGGGTAAACAGTACCCATTTCTAGAATTTCCTCTACTTAATTTTAAATATGTTTATTTCTCAGTATTAAAATTATATTAAAAATATAAAAACACTGTTTTTTATAGATGGATCATTTGACAATGGCGATCCTAACACAACAAATTTATATTTGGGGAATTTAAATCCAAAGGTATAAATCAAGTTTAAATATTAATTTTGTATTTCTAATAGATTTACATCATAGATATATTTACATAACATATCACATTTGCATTATTAGAATAGTATTTAACAAGCTTTACAATTTTTCTCGCAAAATTTTGTAAAAATTGTACACTATTATGTAATTTATTTCTGTATATTATTATATATTACAACGAAATGAAAATTAATACTTAGAATTATAATTCTGTATAAAATATTCCATGTAAAAATTATTAATAACAACTTTTCTTATTCTCATATATATGTTTTATTCTTATGTTTAATATAGATCACAGAACAACAATTGATGGAAATATTTGGCAAATACGGACCATTGGCTAGTATTAAAATTATGTGGCCACGTAGCGACGAGGAAAAGGCTAGACAAAGAAATTGTGGTTTTGTTGCATTTATGAGTCGTAAAGATGGAGAAAGAGCATTAAAAAATCTTAATGGTGAGAAGATAGTTTAATTTAAATTTACAAAAAATGTTCATCAGTTAAATTAATGTTTAATATTTATGAATGTTCGTTGGTGTGAATATTTTTGCTTTCCATTTCTTTTCAATGATTGAATACATTGGATATGAATGAATATATATATATGATACGATTATACAGATATTTCATTACAATATAATGTTAATTAGGTCGTGACATAATGCAGTATGAAATGAAATTAGGCTGGGGAAAGAGTGTACCGATTCCACCTTACCCTATTTATATTCCACCAGCTTTGATGGAAATTACCCAACCACCACCTCCGTCTGGTCTTCCATTTAGTGCTCAACCGCACCGCCGTGATAGACATAAGGTATATGATATAAACAAAATTAGGATATATTAAGGTCGTTGACCAAAAATATGGAGTTGTAATTTACATGATTGATCAATAATGTATTAATGATTTATAATTATTTATAAAAGAAATTAATATAAACATGTGTAATTTTATAAATTTGATCGTAGATACCACCTCGCAATCGTAATCTTCAAACAGCAGACCCTCAGGAAAAAGAAAATTTTGAAAAGGTAATTCTTGTCCACTAATAAAAAATTTTATTTTTTGCAAAAACATTTGTTATAATTTTATATATCAATGTTTTATTAGAAATTAATGTTTATGTTTAAAATATCCTAACAATAACTGTGCCAAGTAATATAATAAGAAAGATTGAAATAATTCTTACGTGCTTATAATATACAGAATGACGTAATTCCTTATGAAAAAGAATAAGAGAAAATATAATATGACATTTTTTCATTCAAGGTTTGGTCTTTGAGAAAGATGAACTTCAAAATTTACTGTATATATATCTATACTATATATATATATGCAGTTATGGCTAAGATGTAATTAAGATATGATTGGTAGAATGTAGACTATAGTTTATTATAGTTAATTAATTAATAACTTAATAAATTAATTAACAAAGTAACTTTGTTTTAACAGAAGCACATATATTCATAATCAGATAGGCATAACTTTGTATACAACCGTAACATTTTTAACATTTCCAGTAGTTTTGTACCTGATATAATATTATTAAAAAATAACATTAGATTATTGTTACAGTGAATTCGGACGAGCTTCATTCTGACAAATGAAACGTGCAATGCATACACACACATAGAAATCAATGTGCATATTTGATTGCTTCGATATATTGAGTTCGTCAGAATGCCGAATTCGTCCGAATATACGTTTATTATAATCACAATCTCAGATGATTTCTTAAAAGCACAATAGGCATCGTAAATCACTCGTTAAACTATAGCGTACAATATTTTAGCCACAATTGCGTAGGTATACAGTAAATTTTCAAATTCTATTTTCTCAAGAATTAAGCCTTGAACATAGAGTTTTATGTCACTTTTTTCTTATCTTTTCATGAAAAATCACCTTCTAATAAAATGTGAAAAATAAGTATTTGTTTTAATTTCTGTGTACAATAATAATAATAACTTTAGTAAAGACGCGTTAATTGAGCAGAGATTATTGCCATTGAATTCAAATAACACAATGTAAACTGGGATTTGGAGTAACAATGAGTCATTATTTCACTACATAAGAAATAAAATTCATCTACTGCCAATAAAAACGAATTCAAGCAATCTAAATAACGATGTATACTTGGCTATAGTAATTTTTCCGCCATTTACAAATCTCAGAAAAATACAGAAACAACATGTCTGTTTAGAAGATAAAAGCAATATTCTTATGAAGAAAATATATATTTATAAAGTTCATTTTAAAAATTGATTATTGTTTGCATCAATCTATTTTGGGAAAGATCTATTTTTTTCTTCCTTCATTAATTGTTATAGTTATATTAATATAGTTATGATGACCTTTAATGCGTTAAATCTTGGTCTTTACTAATCAACATTAAAGTAATAAATTTTATTAATATTTTTATTGTGTTTTGAGAATATACAATGAAAAATTTTTTTCTCTTTTTGCTATTAATAACTGTAGAAATAATAAACTTCAATTTGTATATTTTTTTCCATAGAAGACATATCTTTTTAAGATTTATAAATATATAAAAATAATGTAACAAATAAGTATATTATTATTTGATGCAAAGTAGTTCTGTTCAGATTCATTTTTATCAAGAACAATTTATTAATCTATTAATAATATTATCATTGTGACAAGATAGAAATCATGAGAATTTCTTTGTCCCTTATTGTTTATATATATATAACTTATATTTTAATGGTAAAGAAAATTTTAAAGACAGATTTAATTCTGTAATTCTTCTGTAATTTCTATTAATATTTATGAATTTAACATACCTATTTAAAATATAAAAATATGTTATTTATTATACATAATATTTCTTATATAAATAGTTTTTATAGTTTACTATAATTTATCTGTTACAAATTGCATTATACCGAATTGACAATTATGTTTGGGGTGGATCAATTTGGATTGGAATGTTCAATTAACTATAACCATTGCACTGTAATGGGAATTATCATAGGTTTTACAAAATGCAGTTGTCAAAGTGGTTATTCCTACAGAAAGGTATGTTGTTATTTCTGCTAATTAAAAATAAATATACCACAATACTTTGCTTATAAATATTAAAGAAGTAAATTTTTATGTTATAGAAATTTAGTTATGTTAATACATAGAATGGTAGAATTTGTAATTCGGGAAGGCCCTATGTTTGAAGCAATGATCATGAATCGAGAATTAAATAATCCAATGTTTAGGTTTGTATAATGTCAAGTAACTATGAAAAGTTAGTATTTTATTACATTATATATAAATTAATGATATTTTAATTTTAGATTTTTATTTGAAAAT
Source organism: Bombus pyrosoma (assembly GCF_014825855.1). Classification (NCBI taxonomy): domain Eukaryota; kingdom Metazoa; phylum Arthropoda; class Insecta; order Hymenoptera; family Apidae; genus Bombus; species Bombus pyrosoma. Next base: position 12,007,093 of record NC_057779.1, read on the forward strand.
TATTCTCCAGCACATATTTATTATCGATGGAAATTATATTCCATATTACAAGGAGATGGACAAAAGGAATGGCGCACTGAAGATTTCAGGATGTTTAAAGGTGGAAGTGTGTGGAGACCTCCTCCTATTAATCCATGGACACAAGGAATGCCTGATGAATTGATTGAAATGGAAGAAAGACAAGAACCTAGAAGAGGCAGTTTGTCAAACAGGTGTCACATATATTGCATCTTTTTACTAATTTTATTTATGATTATTAAAATCCTTTTCCAACATTTTATTATATCTATATTTATAGCCAACGAGATCGGTTGGAAGATTTATTACGCAATATATCACCTGAAAGGATAAAAGTTGCAGAGGCAATGGTATTTTGTATAGAGCATGCTGAAGCAGCAGAAGAAATCTGTGATTGTATTTCGGAATCATTGTCAATATTACAAACTCCTGTTAATAAGAAAATTGCGAGATTATATCTCATATCTGATATATTACATAATTGTGGGGTAAAAGTAAATAATGCTACCATTTATCGAAAGGCGTAAGTTGTTTTATTTTAGTTATAAAATTTTTAAATTTTAATTTTAAAATATAAATATTAGTGATTCATAAAGTGTATTTGTGTCTGTTATATAGTAGTTAATGTAATTGTTGATATGAATTGACATCAGTGAATGTATTTTTAATGCAGGTTTGAAACTCGACTTTTGGATATATTTAACGAAGTTCATCAAGCTTATAAACAATTTGATAGTAGATTAAAAGCAGAAGGATTTAAAGTTCGTGTAATGAGAATGTTTAGAGCATGGGAAGATTGGGCAGTTTATCCACGAGACTTTCTTGTTAAATTACAAAATACCTTCCTCGGCCTTGTTTTGGTAAATTTAACGCTGCATATCGTAAATCCTTCGTATTAACGAAATAATGGGAAGTGAACGTGAAAGGTAAAAGTAAAAGGTAATTTTATTTTTATAGATAGATGAACCAGAGCCAGAAAATGATGAAGATATTGATGGAGCACCTTTATCAGATGTAGATGGAGATGGTGCAGAAGATTTGGATGGAGTACCATTAGACGGTGCTGCTCTTCTTAAGGGTGCTATGAAACATGGCTTAACACCACAAACAACATCTAACTATGATGACATTGATGGTGTACCTAGTAAGAATATTTGCATTGTACAGTGTTAAAAGATGTGAACAATATTTATAAAGTATAATTCTGGACATTAAGACAATGACGAAAGTTTATGTACAAAAATGTAATGACAGTAATTTTTTAAATTATAAACAATTTAATTTTACGCTAGAAATACAGCTATATTAGCTACTGTAGGCCAATGGATCAGCTAACAAAACCTTTCTCTCTATTTTACTTACACTTTGCGTTTTTTATTCTGAGGGAACAAAGTGAGAAGCCTCAAAGCTTGGGTACATGAAGTGTGAGCGAAATACAGAGAAAGGATCATCTGCATCTATAGCACAAAACTAAAGCAAGCCTCAAGTAATATTTTTGTTACATTAACTTTCTCTATAAATATCGCTTTTTTTGCACTGTGTATTTTTATTATTACTCGCTATTTCATATAATTACTGAATAATATTTATACTTATATACATTTTATATATTTATATCTTAATATTACAATACATATCATCATATATTTTCAGTGGATGAGGATATAGATGGCGTTCCTATGGATGAAGATGACTCTTTAAATGTACAAAGTAAAGAAGATGATAAAAAACCATCAATTCCTGCGGGTTTTGTGCCATCTCGTTGGGAAACTGTTGATCCTGATCAGGTTGAGACAATTATTTTGCTAGAGGAAATTGTGTTAAATGAATCGCTTTTCAAGTCGAACCAGGTTCAAATTGTAGTGATCTAACTGTAACAACAGTAAAAAAACTGTAAAAAAAAAATGGCGGGAAAGTGTCCTGTGATTAGCTATTTTTAAGGAAACTAGATCACAATTTCTTTTATAGTACTATTTTATGTTTCTCATTTTATAGGATAAGTTATTTTGTTATATTAGGTTGAGGCACAAGCTATGACAACTAGTAAATGGGAAGAATTAGGTCAAAATGATGATTCAAATTCTCAAGATACTAGTATGGATTCCAGGTAGTATATAAATGTTCGACTGTTTCTTATTTTTTCAAATAATGTAAATATTACATAACAATTAGATTAAAGAAATACAATATATACACACACATCATCTTTGCATGTTTCAAGTAATAATCTAATGTTTTAATAAAATTATTAATTACAATAATCTTTAATTTGATAGTGGTAGAGATTACAATGAAGAAAGAAGAAGCCGATTGCGCGAAATTGAAGTTAAAACAATGCAATATCAAGATGAATTGGAAAGTGGCAGAAGGACACTAAAATCTGGTATGACGATTCAAGGACAGGTAGAACATTATAGAAAAAAGCTGATAAGGAAGGTAAAATTTTTTGCTTATAACATTATTTTAAGTTCTAATATAATCTAATAGAGTAGATTTTATAAGATATTTTTATCATAGAGTTTTTTATTATACAATGATTAAATCTTCTATTATAGAGTGAAAGGGAGATGAAAGATGTAAAAAGCGAAGAACGTGACGATGAACGACGAAGAGAAAAAAAGCGAAGCACGACTCCAGAATCTCCAAGCCATTATAGAGATCGAAGACGGAATTCGACAAGTCCATCAGCTAAAAGTAATAGATATAGGTAAATATTCTTAAAAAACAATCTATCGCAGAGATTCCGATTCAATATGAAAAATATATAACAGAAAAATAGTTGAAACAACAGTTCATTGACATTATATAAAGAATATATGGGTATAAAAAAGACTTTAATAATATCATCTTGTTACAAAAAAGAGTTGATGATATTTTGTGTCTTTTTTTTAACAGTATCATACTTTATATTACATGTTAATAAGAAAAATTTGCAAATTACTTACTAATAAATAACGACTATTCGTAAACCATACACAAATAAACTATACCAAACAATTACAGACATTTTCAGAAAGAAGACAGTGATTAAAGTGAGTGCCCAAACTGCATCACACTTTCTGAAATACATTTTTGCTTTTTCTTCAATGACTTTTAAATCTGAAACTAAATACTTTACATATATGTTATATATTACAGTTTTGGGAGAATTTATGGACTGTGATTTAAATACAAATCAAATTATTTTGAGGTCAAATAATCGAAATATGTTATATTAGAAATTTCAAATCAAATTATTTTATCATAATTAATATATAATGATATAAATATAAATTGAAAGATACATCGTCATTTAAAACAATCTAAAATAACACCAATTTTGATGAAAAGAACTCATCAAAATAGAACAGCCAATTCGTGGAATATCCTATATTTAAAAGTGTGAAAGCAATTAACAGTTTCAATTATAAAATGGGCTTCAAACCTAGATTATAATATTATTACAAAATATTTATTCATTAAATTTCAGATCACGCAGTAGGTCACCACGTGGTAAACGTAGATCACGATCACCATATAAAAAGAGAGTACCAATGACACCATCTCCGCCACGTATTCGACGAACACCTTCTCCTTCTTTTTCATCCAGAATATCTCGTAGATCACCCACTAGCGAACGAAATGACAGAAAAAGAAGGGCTAGATCGCCATCATTATCACCACCACCTCCACCACGTACTTCGAAACATAGAGCTAATAGTCCCTCTTCTCCATCTTCACGCAAATATAGACATAAGCATAAATATTAAGATGCTTTACATTTTTTCTATATTATAATGTTAATAGAATTACAAAACAAATTACGTTACAGAAATTGTTACATAAAATTAATTAATGCAATACTAATTGTGTATTCAATAGTTTACAATAATTTTCTTTTCTTTTAATATTTTCCTTCCTATAACTATCTTTAAGTGAATTTATTTTATATGCATGTGCTATTTATATATATGGTACGTGACAAATATGTGCATGAAAAACACAGCGATAGAATACTTAATTATAATAAAAAAAGGATTCTATTTATACATATACCTTTATTTATATTACTATTATATAACCGCATTATATGTATAAAAAAAGTGTACAGATTTAAAACTGAAAGGTGACTTTCTTATTCCCTTTTGTCACTTTATTGTAATTATGTAGTTGAAAATAAAATTAATTAGAATATTTGAAATATTTGAAAATTAAATTTCTTTACATTAATCCGTGCATGGGCAAACTTCAGATATTTTTCATGAAAAGTGTAACATAAAAGTTTTGTAGGATTTTACATAAATTGATTGATTCATGTATAAATTTGTAACAAAAATATTGTCAAAAAATGCTTTCTAATACAGTTTTAATTTCTATTATTTAAGCATATCCGATTGAATATATGTAAATAGATATATTATTAAGTTATAATGTTTAAATTCCTGTTCTTTGTAAAATAGCACAACAGTAACATATTTCAAATGATGTATTTGCAAAAATTTGGTGTTCATATAACGAAAAACGATACAATAAATGAAAAACTTAAACAACCAATCCAGCAATTACAATAATTCGTTTCCAACATAAACCTAATATTTTTATGATTTCTTTATTGCACAAGTGAGTGTTTAATTAGATAAAGAAAATCGAAAGTCGCATAATACATTGTACTTTCATAAATGAAAAATGAACCCTTCCCACTACTTCTAATTCTCTGTATATTTTCTGATTAGTTGTATATTGATCACATGTTAAAATTTTTACGTGTGCTCCGCTTTCTTTTAATTGCGTTAAGCATATTTTTAGTAATGTAATTACTTTATCACTTTTCATTTCTCCTGTTTCTGGTAAAACTCAAAAATATGCTAATGGTTGGTTTCATCTCTTCTTCACTTTTTTTCTTTAAATTATAGATTCAGACCCACCTCCGTATTGTGCTCTCAGCTGGTAAATGACATCCGCTTATCCTTAGCTTATTATAAACTGATGCAGAATTGTAAAATATCATTTTTGCTAAATCTTGTTCTTCAGTTGTATATGACAAATTTTCACCTTTCAGTTGCAACTTAATGAAAGTCCTTACAACATTGCTTTTGCACCCATGTCTATCTAAAAATTCATCCACAGTCTCTACTTTGCGCAACTTGTTATAGAAATGATCTCTGGAGGTTTTGATTCGTTTGACTTTTTGTTTCAAATATTTCAATTGTGCTTTTAAATTTCTATTCTCTTTCATGAGCTGAACACATTCATTTTCCAATTTCATTTCACAAAATGTTTTATTTTGAGAATTTTCAATTTGTACTTTGTAGTTTGTCATTTCTGGTTCAATCATTAGCCATTGCATTGCATCCTCATTGTCACAAAATGTAAATGGTACTCTTGTATAATTCACCACTGGTTTATTAACACGCAATTCTTTTTCTTCTTCTTCTGCTACCTCTTCTTTTGCATTTTGTTGTTGCTGTTGTCGTTGTTGGTAGTCATGTTGTTGTTCGTTCCCTTTTCCTCCTTCTTCATTTCCTTTTTCCTCTTCTTCTCTCACCAGCTGTCTTTCATGTACATCCTCTTCTTTTTCTTCTTTATTTTCTAATATATTTTTTGGTGGTTGAGGTACAGCATCCATTTTCAACATTTTCCTTCTACTGATATTTTGTGTACGGTTTGGTTTAAACATTTCGGGTGAGAAATGTTCAGCACAGATACCCATTCTTCTTATAGTAGAGCTAGCATAATATTGTAGAGCTGGATTGCCTGATAAAGAGTAATAAGAAATATAAAATATAGGTAGTAACAGAAAGTAATATAGATAGAAAGAGTAATATTGATTTAGAAAATTAACAAACACCAAACATACATAATGTACAGTATCAACACCATGTACTTACCAACTCTTGAAATCCATTCTTTACGAAGCGGATTGTTTTCTTTCGGAAAGCAATAAAGATGATTTCCTCGAAGACGACTGTTGTTACATTTTATATAGGCGCAAATATCCACTAATCTAGCTGCTGTGTTCCTCTGCAAATCCATAGCCTGAAAAAACCTAAAACAGATTACAAGAAACAGTATGCAAATTCAAGAAAACTTGCTCTTTTAGTACGAATACGAACGAACGAACGAATGAAACGAAGATTCAAATAAATGGAAACGATTATACTACACAGATATTGGTCATCCAACGTCGTTCATACATGCAAAGAATTAGATCGATTTAATCTTTTCGTCCGATTTGTTACGACTACATGATCTAGATCTTTCAAATGAAATTTCTAGTTAAAATTGTTCATAATAACAGTGTGGCCAACAGTTTAGACCAACCTAGTCTAAGCAAATGCTCGCTGTTCGCCCGATTTTAGTAAAATTTGATAAAATGAAAGTGCAAACAAGCATTCGTTATTAAAATTTAAATCTAATCATATATAATCTAAATATGTGCAAGAAATCATTCGCTTATTATTTCGCCGAACTCCGAACGAATGCTTGATTACACTTTCATCTGATAATACATTTTTGTCCTACAGCTCTTTCACAAATACTCCATTAATTTATAATAATTTATAATGCATTAATTTATCACAATTAAATTATTGATGTATGATATTTATGCAATTCATTTATAATATCAAAGATATTGATGTAATTATGCATATATTATAGCATTAATTTGTAGCAATTAAAATTAGTGATTTATTTTATTCTATCTATTACTAACAAAATCTTTGATCTCAAATGGTATTTTATTTCTAATTAATTCTAACCAAACCAAATCAAAGCCATCGATCGCTCACGCTAAACTTTCCACTCAGACCGGTTTGATAATTTCCTAATTTATTATTAATACTGCATATCTTACTTTAACGTGATAGCCATTTAAGTCAGAAATGTTTATTTATGAGAAGCTATAAAGCAAGGTACAATGTAGATAATTATTTCATTGCATCGCATATTTAAACGTATTAAATAAACATTACACTCTCTTACGTTCTTATACATTTGGATAATGAACGGAAAAGGAAAATGAATGAAACAAAAAATTGTTTTTTATAATTTGCATGTTGAATACGGAAATGCAGCACGAACTTTATATTTATATTTGCAAATAACCTTGTGCACAAGATGAAATAAGGCGTATAAGGCATAGATATACGAAAAGCTTGCCGCGTATAGCTTGTCTTAATATCGATACGCGTTTGTGAGATCCCTCATTCGCGAAAGGTTCAGACTCTTTATCACCGCATTATTACGAACAGTTTATAAGTCACTTTACCATTTAAAAGATGTGTAATTTATTTCTTTGTATATTCTTAAATTTCTGTTTAAGCTTTTCAAAGTTCGTTGCTTAGAAATTTATAACGAGCGTATACACAACGGAGCTTCGAGTATAAAAGTGGTTGAATTATATTTTCAAAATCAAGGCTCCATTATTCTAACGCTATTCTAAGAAGAGATGAAACCAAAATTGAAATTAATTTAATTAAACCTGCTAAAATAATTAAATATTGTAATCCATTTTAAATTTTATTATTATTAACCCATCGGGGACTACGTCTGTACGTCGTACGGACTCTCCTTTTGTTCACACTGGCCAAAACATACTGCTAGTAAAACATTAATGAGAAATGAAAATGCAAGTAACTCATTTGATAATTCAACACAGATTCATTCTTAAGGTTCACGTCATGGTCACCAGAGTATTGTATTGCAACAGTTAGTTGTCCACTATATTAATAAGCCACAATACGTAACGAGACTATGTTTAACGTTTATATACATTATTACCTGTAAATTTGACTATTATAATCGTAATAGCAATACCTCAGCGTAAACAAAATTTTACAAAGTTAGAATGTTTTATGTAATATGTTTAAAAGAACATCCTAGAAGAAATAGATTGATGTTGAGAGTGGGATAGGCGATATATACCTGAAACTCTTCTCTTTAACTGACAGTAATGACTCGTTAACTGAGCATATAAGAAGAACGGCAAGTGACATGTTCTTTGTCTTGTCTTATTAGATCCAAGTAATATTGTGCAGAACTGTAAGTATTAACGTTTAAATATTCTATTTTTCAGCAAGAAAAATCTAATCTGAAATTGAAAATCTGATCCACGATTTATTTTAACAGAATAGATATGAAACGAAACAGTTTTGATAAGTTTATTCGATATATGACGTGGAATTTTATGACTAGATTGTGCGTATTTACAAAATACGCAAAATAAAACAAACATTTGAATTTGTTTGTCGTATGTTTCCTTTATACTTCCAGTAAAACCATCATGTATTTTATTAAGAAGAGAAAAGAAAAATATTTGATTATTTGATTATTCTCTATGATATATCGGTTATGCCCCGTATAATGTATTGCTTTTTGTAAATTGAGTTAATTATTTTCCCCAATGCACTGGCTATTCCCCGAATTGTTTTGTGTAATTTATTTTATTATTTTTTATCAATTTTTAAGTTTTTAATAACGATATCTTTTCTCAACAATAAATTGCTAATTTTTTATCGAATACAAATGTAATCCTTCCACGTTTTGCTTTACTTTTATCGTAAAAATTTACGATATAAAATTATAATAGGAGCATTTACTCTGCGGTCGACGTGTATACTCGTCATTGCTTGATTTTACCTACGCATACCATAACGGATTTTTTAAACTAAAGTCCACGGTTAACAAGTTAAAATATATATATACGGATATTTTTGTATCATAAATTTATACAAATCGAAATTAATTTGAAATTACGTTATGGGTTAATAGATTACACACAGCTAAGGTTGCCAATGGTAACTTACCAAGCTGGTCGGTTGCTTACCGACCGTCCGAGTTTTTCCAATTTATCCTAGTTTTTAAGGCGTCCGAAGATGTCTGAATGGTGTTTCTCTAGTGATTTCGGGACAATGCTCGCTTGTTTGTCTGTCCAGGACCGTCAATCCCCATCAATCGTCGTTAGATTATACCCTTTTTTTTTTACACGTGAAGAAATCCTCATGGACACTCCGCTGCTGCTAATAGTCGGCAACAGCCGAGTAGTGTCGGACTCTTACCGACTAAAACTCCACGATGACTATCCTACGCGTATAACAGGAATGCTCCAGGAACCTCTTATGAATTTTCTTCCCGTTGCACCTCCCCCCTGCGTCCTCTTGTTCGAATCAGTTTTAAAAATTCCCTAACTGTTGAATTTGGCGCTAGGGGGGGGGGGGGGGAGAGGGCATTGCCCCTAGCGCCATGGTTAGATTATATCTACGATTATACAACATATACTGTACTGAAAATTTCAAAGTCATTCGTTGTGTAAGTAATCAAACTAATTTTTAATATTTTTTTATAATACTTTATAAGTAGGTATACGTTATTTATTCATAAACGATTCTATTTATTAGTATATTTATCAGTAATTTAATATATAAATATATATACATATATATATATTTATATATATATATATGTCGGATTGGCGTTATGATTAGGGGGTTGGGTGTTGAGGTTAGAGGCATGAAACGAATCCTCGTTGTAATTAGACATTGTTATCATGCAATAGAGAAGATATTGACTAGTGCAAATATGATTATTATACCTATCGACAAGTAACCGTGGTAATTAGGTACTCGAGACGCTAGCGACAATGATCCTAGGTTCAATAACGAATCCGCGGTCAACGGGATAATAGATGTATGTTCTCACAAACTCCAAGTCCGACTCTTGGTTAACAAAACGTGAAATATTCGTAAAGACGTTATTCTTTCTCGCCGATGAGATCACACAAGAGAATGACTTTCCGTCGCGATGATGTCACAGAGGAAAACTATGATGGGATGTGTCCAAGGGCACAAGGTCATCGGATTCGTTGAACGATGCCTTCGTTCGGAAGCGTCGTTCGTGAGAAAGTAGATTTCCCCTATCTTCCCGTAGTTGGGACAAAGACTGTTTGTTTGAAGGACTTTAGTTAATTAAATCTTAAGATTTATAACGGGTCCTTAGGCTAGCTGAATATGTACTGTGGAGATGCTTCGACATCTGGTAATCATCTTATCCGGAGAATAGGGCCTGCGTGTGGCGAGCCACGGGACAGAGACCGTTGGAATGTTTACTGTCAAGTGTCGCCACAACTATTTCCTTAAGGAAAACTATACTATTACTCCGTACCTTTGTTAGACAAACGTTCATCCCTTGACCGCGGCTACGTTGGCGACTGATTGTCGCCTCGAGCCCAAGCTCATTGTTACAAATCTCGAATAAATACTATCGGATTGAATGGCAATTGATTAATTACGACTATGGTAGAATCCAGATTACAATATTACGGGATTTTCCCAAAGTTCCAAAGGCTCCGGTGTTCTTTCATCTCCGACATATATATTTGCAAACATTTACAAAAGTTACTCTGAACTATCATTCTAAATCTTTTGGATCTGTAATAATATTTCGTATTAAGTATTAATTACACATATTAATATTTTATATTGTTTGTAAATATTATATTTCCTACATTTATAAAAGTAATTTCAATAATCGGGTTTTTTTGCTTTTCAGTAGATTGGCAGCCAGAGGTGAAAGTTGCACCTTTTCTTTAATTTTTTAACGACCAGCGAGTAGAAAAAGATATTCCAAGATGATAGACAAATTGAATCATGTGCTGCTAACTGTACCTAATTACTCGTATACCTTCAATTTTGAGAAAAACTTTGTTTACTCGGATACTCTTACGACAATTAGGAATCATTATTCGAACTGCTTCTACTATTCTGCCCTTTATGTCATCCTAATTTTTGCCGGAAAGCATTACATGTCAAATAGGCCAAAATTCGAACTGAGAGGTGTGCTTGCCTTGTGGAATGTATTACTTGCGGTATTTTCCATTTTTGGATTTCTTAGACTGTGCTCGGAGATGTATCACGTATTAAGCTATTATGGGTTCTACCATAGTATTTGTGTACCTAGGTAATTTAACATTCGTACCTTATTTTAGCTTTCAAAATATTTTCCGTAGAATAGTAACTTGAAAACTAATCATCAACTAAGTATGTATTGTTACAATTATTTACGAAAGCGTACTATCCAACAACCTCGATCACCTCGAAATACGTTCTTAAGGTTATAATTTTGAACAACTTTCCCCTTGGTGAAAATTGAAAGATAACAAAAGCAACAACAACAACAACAACAACAACCATAATATGCCCTTTATTCTATAAAATTCTTTTGTACGGCAGTAAATAAGGCAGATATTTTGTTGATTCCGTTTGGCTGGTTCATATTTAACGTATTAAAACAGTCATTGAAGTAATCCTACGATGTTTTATATTTGAAATGAGTTGACCGTATTTTACAATTATAGTGCCTTTATCGTTTAATTTTTCGAGCCTGGACCTACTCTATATATAAAAATATTAGAACTTAACGATATTGAGTTTGCAGTGATACTGCGGTCGCGCTCGTTGGATACAAAATTAATGGTTGATGATTCGTTCGTATATGTGACACGATTATCACGCTTCTTTATTATCGAATATTGCGGGCGATATCCATCTCTCATCAAAGCGGTACATGAAATCAATTTACAAAATAAAACGATATTCCTAAAATATTAATTCATAATAAAACCATAATTATGTTCTTTCTAGCTACCTTACGCAAGATCCCGTTGCTGGATTTTGGTCACTGTTGTTCATCCTATCAAAAATTGTGGAGTTTGGCGACACAGCTTTTATTGTACTACGAAAACAGCCGTTGATGTTTCTACATTGGTACCACCATGTAACAGTTTTTCTTTATGCATGGCTATGTTATGTAGAGACTACAGCATACGCCAGATGGAACGCTGTAGTAAACTTTTTCGTTCACTCCTGGATGTATTCTTATTATGCTATAAAAGCAATGCGCTTTAATCCACCAAAATGGATCGCCATGCTGATCACTACGTTACAGACAGTACAAATGATTTGGGGTTGCTTTATAACTATTATGGCTTACAGCTATGTAAAAAGCGGTCAAGTTGAATGCCACGTTGGGCTCCAAAACGCGAAAATTGGTCTGCTGATCTACTTGAGCTATTTCATTCTCTTCGGTAGATTCTTCAAACAGGCTTACCTGTCTAACAAACGTGGGAAGAAAGTCGAAAAAAAGAATGATATTAATGACAAGCTCATCAAAGCTAATTGAAGCTCATACAAATTTCTGAAAACTTTTTCTAAGGATGCACCCAAGTGACGTCTCTTGTAAATATTTTATCAGAATTATTTTACAAGTACATACATTTACAATTATGCATATACATTTCAAAAAATTTAATAGATTTTTAAGTTTATATATATTTTTTAAGTTTTTGTTAATAAGTGGTAGTGAAAGTTGATTGCGGCAGGATGAAAATCATGAGTAAAATAATATAACATCAATTGTTGTACATTGAATTTAGCAATAAATATCATGGCAACTCGGTTAGTAGACGTTAGTAGATGTTAGATGTAATACGGGTGGATGAATTAATAAAGATATTTTCAAGCAAATTTTGAAACCTTTTTTCTTTAAAAATGACTTTTCAAGCAATTATTCGATGAATTTATTTCGGAACGTTGTAAAGTTTCTTTATAAAACAGTATGACAAAATTTTATTCCAGTGAAAATAAATATATAATACGTGCATTTAAAAATGCGATATGCAAATTAAACGTTCGTTTAAATAATTTACATTTTATCAATGTGAATTGTGATTGGGAAGCGAGTTGAAAAAGCGATATGGGAATAGGAAGAAAACGCTGCATATGAGACCCCTTATTTCCGTGTCTAATAACGCTTGCACGGTTGTACAGTAAATATGTGTAAAGTAGCAATACCGATCAATGAGCAGCGTCAGTATGCGTGTCTGATCAAACAGGGGCAGCGTTCTCTCTCTATTTCCATATTGCATTCACTTAAATATAGAACACATGACATATGACTCGCGTACTCTATTTTTATTCTTTATATCTTTATGCTAAAAGTTCATTCACATTAGTCAATTAATTGAATTCAAGCGGCTGGGATACGAAAAGCTTGCTATTTTGCTTGGTTTGAAATATTCTTCCAAATTTCTACGCTTGTTTTCATGATAATTAAGTCTCTTAACTTCAGGTAATTTGAAGCACTTTACTAATATATGATATATTATTGAATTTAAGATTCTTTCAAGTATCCCTTGGTTTAAAAGAGATAACAGCAAAGGAGGTTACTAACTAACATGTTATTATCAGTTTTCTTTTTTCTGATTTCGGTCCCTTAAACCAAGTTGATCTTTTCTAAATTTCATATTCAGTCGCTTTTCACGTATGTGTGTATGTACATAATATTTTCATAAATAGACTATTCCCATCGTAGATGTTTTTCTTTAAATATCCGTTTGAAGCTTGAATTATAAACTAATAATTGGACTACCTTCTTTCTGAACAATGTTTAAGGATATTGTTCATTTATTTTAGTCAAATTAAATTTAAAACATTAATATTTTATTTTTACATCTCTTGAGAGTGAAATACTGGAAGAAAATTTTGATCCTTTTCTTACTTTTGTTTATTGATATGTACATTACATTAATTTCTTTTAAATAACTATACGAAATTTATTTAGAACTCTTACTCATTTAGATATTAACTTCTAATATAATATTACAAAGATAAAATTTTTAAAGGTAGTTTTATCTCTTAAACTTAAGTTACCATAATTAAACGGTTGTGTTTTAGCCATTACTTGTGTCTGCTTTGCAAACCTAAAAAATTTCATCAATATCGATATTGAATATTTTGATAAATATTATTAGTAAAATATATAAGTATTCATAATTACATTAATATTCATTCATGTATGTATAAGCCGAAAGTTTACATGATTAACTGACTATTAAAGTATATAGGAAATTTCTTCACTTAGGATTGTACAAAATTATTTATGTAAGATCCTCCATGCTCGTCTAATTTATTATTCATTATATATTATTGTTTTTATACAGTAACATTTCATTTATTAAATATGGTAACTTGCTTATATAAAAATAAATTCTGCAATTTCAATAAATTCTAAAACTGTTTCTCACATTGAATATACGTACAATTCAGTAGATTATTTATTGTTTTTGTTTCCACGTTACTAAACTGTTGGTTGTTATTTCTTTTTCATGTTCGCTATCTTCTTCATTATCATTTTGTAAAGTTTGTAATTTTCCATATTTAGCTTCAAGTTTCGCAATTAACTCAGTATCGTCAAAATTTTCGATTTCCTCCTCTTCTTCTTCTTCTTCTTCTTCATTTACTTCTTCCTCTTCCTCTTCTCCCTCTTCTTCTTCTCCCTCCTCCTCCTCCTCCTCCTCCTCCTCCTCTTCTTCTTCTTCTTCTCCTTCTTCTTCTTCTTCTTCTTCTCCTTCATCCTCTTCTTCTTCTTCTGTTCGTTCTTCTTCTTTTAACATCGTCTTTTGCACAATTCCTATTTCATCCTTTTGCTTCATTTGATTTTTATTGCTCTTATTTTTTTTGTTTTTTATTTCATTCCATATTATATTTTGATTTCCTTTTCCTTCTTGTGTTCCTAATGCTCCTTCTTTTTTTTCTTCTATGTTTACTTGATTCCGTTTGTTCATTACTTCTCCTTCCTCTTCCCCTTCTTCTTCTCCTACCCCTTCCTCTATATCTCTCTCATCCCTCTCCTCTTGTTCCTCTTCTACTCCGCCCCCTTCTTCTCCTTTCTCGAACTCAGTATCTTTTTGCACAACAACCTGTTGTCCTGTCTTTTTATCCTCTTCTTCTCCGCGCTTATATTTCTTTGTTTCTATTTTTCCACTTTTCTCTTGCACTTCTTTTTCATGCTTTCCTATTTTAAAAATTGTTTTGTCTTTCAATATAATTTTTTATTCCATATATTTTTTCTCAGAAGAAATTAGTTTAGGTTGATTTTAAACAGAAATAACTTCTAAACGTTAAAAGAAGTAAAGATTAATCGTTATCATTAAAAGTGCATAAAAATGATATTTTAGCTTTCATTTAAAAGTATTTATAATAATAATTTCTTTGTTATTTTAAAAAATTTATATGTCCCCTTACAATGGCATGATATTTCTATGATTGATTCATGTAATAAAAGTATTTTTTTAAATAAATTTTATAACTTTCTCAATTATATTTTAAAACATTAAATAAGTGTGAAAGTTAAGTAAAAGTGTATTTAAATTTAACATATAAAATAATATATTGTTAAATATGAAAGATGATTCAGTAAATATTGTATAATTTTACAATTCAGAAAATTGAAATTAGATCAGAATTTTGTCTAAATGCAATAAATTATACTATTTGTAAAACAAAAATGTTACAACATTTACCGTTATTCCATCGTTTCACAAGGACAAAATGTGCAGCAACAATAAGTGCCACACCGACTCCAAACTTCATTGCCACTGCAACCATCAGATGTTATTTTTTATTGAGATTTCAAAAGTGTAATGAGAAATAAAGAAGATTCCAAAACTATTAAAATTTTTTATATCCACGTTATATTTTATGTCAAAATATGAGAGCATGGAGGATCATTTTACATTATGAAAAGATTGTAATTCAATTTGTCACGCAATATTTCACTTACCGCTAGTAGATTCTTCTTCTATTTCTTCTATTTCTGGCTTTACATCTACATCATTAACATATTCTTCTGGTTCTGTGTTTTCTACCTAATATAAAGATGATAGTGTGATAATGTGCTACTATATAAGAAATTGTATTGTAGAATTATTCATATAAAAGCGTACGGTAACATATAATTTTTTAATTTTCTGTAGCGAATAAAACTATTAATAAATTAGTATCCAAGTAATATCTTTTGTAACTAATAAATTGTACATCTTTCAATAAGTGCTACTTTCTTTACACTTGTTATCAGAAAAAGAAAAATTTTATAAAAAATTATAGTTTCCTGTTTTATATATAAAGAGATAAAAATTAAAAAGATATAACAAAATAATTTTACAAATTACAATAAACACCAACATCTTTATATTCAATTATTGAAAACTCATGAAATTTTTTATATAGAAGAATACATAACATAAAATAAAGTATGTACAACTAATATTTTTTATAAGTTTTATTACTTTGATAATGATGTCTAATCATATTAAGTTTACCTCTTCTAAAGGTTCTATATTGTCATCATTAATTTCCTTAACACCAGGAATGTCGTCTAAAAATGTCTCAAATATGTCTTCATTTCTTGGCATTTCTAATATTTTATCAAATTGGTTATCTACTTCATTTAAAACAGTTTTTTCATCCGAGTCTTTCTCTGTACTAATACCATATATTTCTTCTAATACATTAGTATCATCAAACGTTGAACTAATATCATCTTCTAATGTAACTTCTGTGTGCTTTCTGTTTTCATATTTACTCTCGCGGCTTAATTCTGTATTGATATCTTGTGTTAAAGATTTAAAATTTATAAGAATATTCTGAATATACATTTATATTCACTACTATATTTTAATGTTTTGTATCATGTAATACCTTCTTTATTTGGAAAAATTTCACTTTCTTCTTCGTTTGATTCATTTTCAATTGCAGTTTCCTGGTCTTCCTCTTCTCCTTCTTCTTCTTCTCCTTCTTCTTCTTCTTTTTTTACTTCTCCTTCCTCTTCTTCTTCTTCTTCTTCTTCTTCTTCTCTTTCTTTTTCTTCTTCTTCTTCTTCTTCTTCTATAGATTCATTCAACATTTCATCGTCCTGAACTTCTCCAGTTTCAGTTTCTGTATCAGTTTCAGTTTCAGTTGCAATTTCAGATTCAATTTCAGTTTCTGTAGTTTCTAACTTTTCATCGTCTCCATTATACCTCCTTTCATCTTCTATTTGTTTAGTTTTTCCATTTTCATCATCATGTGATTCTTCATTAGATAGAGACAAAGAATCATCTACCCACCCATCAAAGATAAAGGCCCAACGAGAAGATTCTAATGGTGTACTAACTTATAACATGAAATATATAGTGTTGACATAATACATTAAATATAATAACTATAATTACATTAAAAATATAGAGAAAGTTTACTTACTGTCTGTAGTACCTCTGTGCTCAATAATAACTACACCGATTAAGCCAACAAGCATTGTTAAGACAGTAAAGAATATGATTCGAGCACACCAGTGTCCACCTGTAGTACTTTCTTTATAAATATGTATAGTTACGTTATCTGTTAAATTTTCACTAGCATTTCCCACTGTAGGTGATGGTATAATGTTATCTTCTTCATCTAAATATATTGAAGTATAATATATTGAATAGTTAAATGACAATTACTAATTACTGACAAAATGATTATTATAATACTGTATAAAAGTTATTTTAAAAAATATTGCATATTGTACATACATGTACAAACATAAGTATGTATGTGCCGTGCGTATACAGATTGTATACAGCGTGTATATAGATTGTAACGTTTTTATGTGAGTTAGAAATTGAAATATGATCGAGAAATTTGTTAACATTATATTATAAAAATTATTTTTAAATGTCAGAAAGAATAATGCTTTAGTTTACTCTTATTTTGTTTATTTAAAATCTTTTTAAATAGTTATCAAAAAGTTCATTTGTTATTCATTTATTATATTCTGTTCAGTGCATATCTTTTTACAAAAATAATGATAATTTCATATCAATGTTAATAATTAGTATTATATATATGATTATAATTAGTTAATAATAATAATTATTATTATTTGCTACATTATTTTTTTACGAAAAGTTTATCAGACATTGTTTTCTGTAATAAACTTTGAGATAAGTATAAAATAAATAACAGCATAACAACTTAATAGACAAACTTTAAAATAATACCAAGCAAAATACTGTCATTTTTGTAAATCATTATTGTAAAAGAGCACTTTTATAAGTATTCTATAATATTGAAAGTATGTATTTCCATTAACACAATATACATCACGAATCTATATTTACTACTTTATTTGTTCATCACAATAATCTGTTACTTGTATATTTCTTCATTGAATTAATAATCAAATTAAAAATATTAAATTAATATTTATTATAAATAGCAACGGGTTGTACAAATACGTAAAATATATAAATAAATTGACGAAAAATGTTTTTGGACCGGATAATATAGGTTGATCTATTTTTGAAAGCCAAAAGCTAGGCTGATCAAACTTCTAAGACCCTGTATTTTCTAATTTCAGCAACATTGCCAAATATGCCTCAAAATATCTGAGGTTTTACGTTCAGTATAGCATTATTGTAACATGCCTACAACGCAATAAACAATTTAAAATATAAGTTCAAAATAAAATTATATTATTTTGTGATAATTTGTAACAAAAAGCATAAATATAAATAGGAAATTTTCACTGATTTCATATTTTGAAGCAAAAATAAGACACTTATATACAAAAATTATCTCCGCTCGGGCGCGGAACTTGCATATACATGCACGTGCTTGCGCATACATACACACACACGCACACACATGTATATACTATAATTTAAATAAGAGATTACTGAGTTGCACAAATCTTTTTCGTAAAGTTTCATCAAGGTATATAGTAGCAAATGAATCACATAGTAGTATATAAAAGCAAAAATTAACTTATGATATCTGAATAATTCTTTAAGTTATTTTTTCACTATTCTAAAGTTTTTACAGTTCTAAATAATGGGATTCACAAAATATTTTATAAAGAATGTGCAAACTATAATTTATAATTATTTAACAATTGTATTGTAATTGTCCAATATATAAAGTATATTATGAAATGTGATACATGTGTATAAATATATATACTTAATATGTATGTATGTATGCATTATATAATATTTCAGTATTAAAACTTGTAAAATGAAGCATCAACAAATAATGTTCAATAAATATTATCATTTAATAATATTTTCCTACAATTCTTCTTTCGTATTTAAAACAAAATAATGTATTTAATATGTTTTATATATTTTAGAAAATAAAAAAAATAACAAAAATTAGTTTAACATATCGATATTTTTTAATGTATAAATTTCCTGTGATAATTTTAGAAATGAAAATGAAAGCATTGCCACTTAATATTAATAAATACAAAAGTTAGAAGTTGAAAGTTGAAATTATAATAATTCTCTCACACTTTCAGTATCCTATTTTTTTTTTTTACCCTTTTTACGTTTTTTCTCTCTCCGTTTTCTTGCTTGAACATCGCCAGACATCTTCTACTAGGAAATATAACTGTACTTTTTACAATCAGAGAAATGCCAAAAATTAAGTTTTTAAAAAGTCGAACACGGAACCACGTCTATTATAATTTGATTTGTAATGACTTCAACAAGTGTTGACATAATACGAAAATCCCTAGTTACTATACTTGAACGTTTCTTCACGATGTTAGTTCTCAGCAAGTTCTCAGTATTTTCCATGTTCAAAATTTGAGAAAGGATATGTAATGAGATACGTATAACAGAAGATAGAAATTACAAAGAACTTAGTGTTGTATAAATATGTAACACGTTTGTAATATTTATTACAATTTAGTACATAAATATTAAAATTAAATAATTTTAATATTCCTAGTAAAAAATTAGACAATTTACAAATTACTAGTAAGAAGTAATCATTTTTGTATGATATAAGCAAATATTAACATACATGGTGATTTATTATCGAATATTATATTAATTAAGAACTTATGGATGTATGTATTTTAATAAGAAATGTTAATGAATCAAATTATAAAAATATCTCTGATTAAAAGCAAAAAGATTTCAATCAATATAACTATATTAAAGTATTTTATTAATTTATTTAGTTATAAAGTCACAAATTTACTTAGATTCATTAGCAAGAAATATTATTAATTTATACAATAGCATATTATTCATACTATTCTAAGGTACAGGATACTTATTTAATACTTTTGACAATATATCATGAAATATAACAAGAAATGTAAATTACATGACCATAGACACACAATTTATTAATAAGAGAAATTTGACAGAGAAATTAACAAACATATGTATATTGCAGTAAAGCAAACGCAAAACAAATATTTCTGTATATGATTACAGTAAATGTTTATTATGTATATATATAATCTTAATAAAATATAATAAGTGGGTTCATGATACTTTGTTATATTTCCTATATATAAAACAATTCTGGTTTAAAAAATATATTTTGGTCAAATGTTTGTGTAACTTTTATTGTAATTTAATACTAAATGGCTTAAAATTTGTAAAATCTATTATATCTTTATTTTAATTTAATTTCACTTTAATAATAACCTTATATCCAAAGAAGTAATAAAAAAATGTCAATCATAATTCAGTTTATAATAGCAGAATTTTAAAGAATGTTCTATGTTTTATGAATAACATATATAAACTATCTTGTGATCAAAATGTGTCAAACTATTTTACCAACTATTTTTAGGGAATACCTTAACATAGTTTACTTTACTAAATATACATTAAAGGTACGAGATCAATTTATATGATATAAACATATTAATGTTTATTAATTTTTCTAATATATAACGCTTCTTCCCATACTCTCTCTCTCTCTCTCTTAATTATTTGGTTAATTTTGAAAAAAAAGAGAAAAAAGAATGATCATTTCTTTTTCTAAAAATGTTTATTAACTATAAATAATTTCAAGTAATATGAAAAAATCTTATTTTTCGTATAATTTTATAAAACTATTTTATTAAATGTTTAATGATTACTATGTAATTATTATGTTCTATGAGTATGTTCTTTGAAAAGAAAATTCTTTGCATCTATTAAAATGTGTAGTATATATCTTTTTAAATAATGTAATTTGAGAAAGGTCAAAATATTTGTTACAGAATGTTGATTATAAGTTTTGTACTCTCAAAGGAGTAAATTATATAAGATTATTACAATTATATGTATTTTTTATAATAATGAATAATATTGATCAGTTATAACACTTAACAAATTGAGTAGGGCATAAATAAAATTTTATTAAGAGAGCAGTCTTATTTATATCCACATAAGAATATTTTATAATTATAATCTTAGCAACCTTATTAAATGTTTAAATACTAAAAACTATTGAAACATATATAGACAAAACTACAATTTTAAGTCATTAAAGTATAGTAATAACTATTTACAAATTTTATATGTATAAAAATATATTAACAACAAACGTATGTAAGAAAATTCTTTTCATTTATTTAAAATAAATAGCATACAAGGTGTATCAGAAGAAAATTTAACTTTATCAGTATGTTAATTTGCAATTTAAAAAGATCACACATCTTAGGAATTCTTAGTTCTATTTTGATGTCAATTTTGTTTGCTCTGTATATCAAATATCAGTATAAGATTGTAACTATTGGTAACTAGTGAGTTCACTCTGTCTCTAGATTTTATATTTGTGTAAATATACATTTTTAAATATGCATTTCCTTGAAATATGGATAGGATAATATGGACCAAACTTATGGCCACCTCAATCACCTAATTTAAGTCCACTGGATTTCTCCCTTTGTAATTATATGAAATCACAATTTCAGACAACCAATACAATATATATCCAATGCAAATAACAGTATTAAAAATTAAATATCGCAGATACAGTAGTTATGTACATTACAAGGATGACATGCTGAACATCCGCTGTAGAATATAAAAATAAAGCAAGTCAAGAAATACATTGAAAATGTGTAGAATTTTTCTTTTTAAATAAATCAACAATAGATGAAAATCTGTATGAAAACTGTATACAATCTTCTTGATTCAGAATAACCTACTAAACATATTAGTAAAGTTGTATGGATTTCTTCTGAGACACCCTATATATCCATTTCCTATATTTCAAATGTAGGGACATCTTTACAAGAATAAATGCAAGAGATATACATCTGTTTTACAAATCATATACATTAAAAAAAAAGGAAAAAAGAATAAATTAGATCAAAAATTTTATAAAGTTTAACAAAATATGTTAATATAATTATATATAATATATATATAATTTATAATTTTATACATATTTTCCTTTAATAAATTACATTAAGATACAAAGACAAATTTGAAAATCATCGCTAAAACACTATTTATAATGCCACTATGTACAGATTAAATACTACTTATATTAATTTTATATTTGATACTGTATTGTATTATTTGATTTCAGTGTATAAAAATTATTATTACCTAATATTATGTTTTCCTAATATTCGAAGACGACATATGTTTTGCTTATTTTCATAAGCATTTAGAAATTAAAATTATACAAATACTATTAATTGTTAAAAGCATAACATAAAATAGAAGTACTATAATTTTATAAAAATATAAACGAAACAATAGATCAATTAAAAATATATTGTACATATTCAAATGTCTTAATGAATATTGGTCATAATATAATATTTCTCTAATATTGAGATTGCTGATTTACTCTATCGATAAAATACAGTTCGCTATCATACTTATAGATATATATATTTCTACTTTTTTTTCTTTTTTCTTTTAAGAATAAAACATAAATAAATAAATAAAAAAAGTTTTTATTGATGTGAAATGTCATACCTTGTAGTGCATGATAACAAACTATAGAAGTAATTTAAACACTCCTTGAAATATTGTTCATTGCATATTTCTATTAATAACTAAGCCATTATAGAACTTATGCAATTAATTCGATGAAAACGCACACATAAATAAAAAAAAACCCCTTGAAGGAGAGTCAACAGCATATAAAATAGGATCTTACAGTATATATAGTTTAAGTGTTTTGTTAACATTCAAATATCTTTGAAAATACATTGTTTGTATAAAAAATATTTTTATTATATAAAATGATAAATTTTTGCATGATGTTCTGTTTAATAAAAAAAAGATTGAATTAATTTATTTTATGTTTGATATTAGATATTAATTTTAATCTAACAACAATAGCTTATCTGATTGGGAAATTATTGTAATTAATTTTGTGAAGTTATACACTTGCATAAGCAATTTGCATTTAATAATCAGCATGCGATTTAGCAATGCATTTAGCAATTACTTAGTTATTACTATATTACTACACATTTGATATTATTATTATTATTATTTTTATATTATCATTTACTGTAGAATTATGTGTAATTGCACATCTACTATAAAATATTGCTAGATTTGATTAGTTTAAAATATACGGGGTGAGTCATTTGAAGTAAGAACAGTAAATAGTTTTGTTGGTCTCAATGACAAACAATTTAATTTTCATGCAAAATTATATTAATGAAAATTCCATTTGCTAATTTTTGTTTACGCGCATGGTCATATGTTTCAGCACTACAATATTACTTCTAAGATAGACTTTCTAAATTAAAATAATACGTTTTTACTATTGCAGTGTTATAATTAACAAATATAATCTTATGGTTCATTGCATTTGAAATATTGTTGTAAAAAACGTATTCCATTGTACCTTGTTTCATATTTTCACATATTTTTTTAACAAATATTTTTCGTTTATAACATCACCTATGCTAAAACTTAATTTATGAACATCTCTGATTGAGTGGAAATCTATTTATATTAAATATTTTGTAAAATAATATCAAGATACAAGTATTTAATTATCAATAATAAAATCAACGAGGCACATATTTTGTACAAAAGAAATGTTATAGATATAAATGGAGAGTATTGAAGGGAAAGATGTTTCATTAATAAAAAAAATAATTGTATAAAATATAATTTTGATATGATTGCGTTGTATATTAGACATTTTACATATGTGCATAAGTATTAGGTAATAATTTAATGATTAAATTGATGTTTGTTGAATGTTACTTTCTTGTGAGAGAGTATGTAATATGATCTTAAAGAATGTAGTCATCACATGCTTCAGACGTTAACATTCTTTAAGTTATATTAAGAAAATGATTTTAGTAAATTAATTAAATAAAGTTTTTTAAAAATGTTATAACGAGAGTAAATAATAAGGTAATAGTACTAACTTTCATTTGTTAGTCTCAAGGAAGAATAAATAAGCATTCAGGATGATTCTAGAAACCAAGTCATACAATAACTTTATTTTAATAATGAACATCATTTAAGTGACATTCAGTGATTTTAATTAAATTTTTAATACTACTATAAGCACGAGTAAAAGATATTTATCATGAGCACTGATTCCATGAAAGGTCTACCTATTAGAGTGTAGTAAAAAATCTCGTAGGCATAGTAAATAGGCGAGAAATAGAATGATTAGAAGTTCTCCTATCAGAACATAAGTTGGTCATAAGTTGTCTATATCTGTGATATTCATAGCAAACCTAAAATGAACGGTAAACGAAGGGAAACTTTAAACTGTCCTTAATGACTTCAAAAATCATGACTAGTAACATAAATTTTTGTAGCTCTGACAATTCTTATTATACAGAGGGAAATTCCAAATACAAATCACATGAATCATTGCCCGAAATATCATAAAACTTGGAAACACATGAAAACATAACATGATGTTCACATTCAAATAACGAGCATATTGTTACAATTCTAACATTTATTTGAATCTTTTTATTTGTAATTATATTCAGAAATTTATGTAGAAATGAGTTCACAATTTATAAGAAGAATTACAATTAAGAAAAGAAGGAGAAACAAACAAATAAAATGTTTTAACAAGCTGTTTTGTCACTCAATATTTTTACCAAAAAATATATCTTAAATTATTTTTCTGTATTCAGTAGCTCAAGATATTCAGAGAAATGTTCTCATCTTCGATAAGAGAATGTAACAACATTTTCATTTCTGCAGAAAAAACAGAATGTGTCGTATTAAATATTTTTTGAAGAACAATTTCATACAAATTATTTATAAAAATTAATAGTTATCATTTAAATGACGTATGTTGTAAGAGAAACTCGAAAACACTTAATCATACATAAGTCATATTGGATGTAATTAGGTAAATTCTGGATTTTATCAATAAAATTTTTATATTATATTTTTATATTTATGTTTTAAATTTAGTTTAAAAATTACGTCAATTTTAATTCGCCTAGCGATTTTGATGCAGTATTTAAGTACAGTTTCTATTATATCTATATTTCATTATATGTATATTTTCAATTAAAAAGTCGTTTCAATCAATTCGAAACAATGCATATTTTAAAATAAAGTAATACAGAGGGAGAGAAAGAAAGAAAATATGTTGGTGTGGAGAACATTTTATCATTCCTCTTTTAACTTGTCAATAAAAACATTTAATTTGTAGAGAATAAGTTGAGTATGCTTATACTCTGTTTGATTTGTAATGTTCAACTTGTGTTTAACTGAGTTTATTCTTTCTTGTTCTCAGATATAGTTGTAGTACGGCTGCTCTGATGTTTGTTGCTAATATATCAACTTTTCTATATTATTCATACTAATAGTTTTACTACATTATAGCCAACCTTTAAGATATAATTATATATTTACTTCTTCAATTGATTTATACTATTTTTATATTACTTATATCACCTATACTAATTAAGAATCAAAAAAAGAGATGTTTAATGCTGAAAATTTGTTTAAATAATGTAAATATATATCATATTATTATAATTGATCTAATACAAATAAATAAATAATAAAGTCAAAAACAAAACAGGTAAATGTTTTTATACAAAAATTTGAATAATTAACGTAATTAATGCAAATGTAATTTATTAAAACCGTTAGTTAGCTAGTCAATGTCTGTTCATCACAAAAAGAAGTCAGAGTGATCAGATTTGAATTGATTTGAAAATAAGAAGTCCTAAAATATACAGACCCGCGATTAACCATGGCATAACAGTCACTGTTTAGTGCAAATGCAAATATTTATAGTAATTGAGATAAGACGTTCAACGATGAACGTTAGACATTTTCAATTGTATTTATTAATATCTAACAAATTATTCGCCATCTGTATCTATTTTTACAACATGCACAAATGGGGAGACTTTTTAGTAAATAAGTACAATGTAACGAAACAATTGAATATTCAGAATTAATTTACGATAAAAGTAACCTAAATTAATAGTTTGAAAACAAAACGATTTTAATAAAAAAACAGAACGATTTTAATAAGAAACAAGAAATTGCACCATTGAAAGAAGGATATATCCCAAAAAATTAACTATGTAATTGTTTTCTATCTTACTTATTTACGCCAGAGACAAACTGGCCCACTTAAAACAATTATTTGACATTTTATCGATATTAAATTACGATATTGAACCAACAATATGTTAAAACTCTCCTTATCACAGAATAAAATGTAGTTGCAAACAAAACTGTTAGTAACTTTGAAATATTTAAACATGATATGATAGATAAAATTTGAATTAAGAAAGTCTCTTGTCTAATACAATTTAATATAATGTAGATTAGAAATTGTCGAAATTCTGTCATAATATGATGGAAACTCGATGTTGTTTTTGTGTAAATTAAACTTCAAAATTCAGCAATATTACATGTGTGTAAAATTGCGCTTGTATACGATATTTGAAATTACGTATAATTGAACTATATGTCATAAATGTATTTTTTGTACTAATTACTAATGTATTTATCATTAAGGATGGAACATATCTTGTCTTGTTTACATGTACGTTTACTACAATCCAAATAAGCTGCACTGGAATACTTAACCCTTTTCTAGAGGATTGATTGAGAAGAAATTATTGGATCACACGTTTATTGCAAGATAAAGTACTAGTAAGAGCTGGCATTTTGGTTTGTACTTTAAAAGGATGTAAAAGATTTGAAATCAATAATAAAGACGTGATTTGGTGAGAACTTGACTTTGGTGTTTTTGGAGGAGATTCTCATATTTCCCTTCTTTTTTTAAATGAATTAATGAAAAATGCCACGAGATTTTTCTAGCTTAGCGAAAAATTCAGTTAGCTTTAAAATGTAAATAGAGTGTATATAAATGTAAATTCTCGAGAACATAAACAAAAAAATATTCAGGTGACATACCATGTTAAACTATACAACAAGCAACAGATCTTCTGACTCTTCATAAAATTGCAATGCTGACCAGAATATTTTTTTCAAAAACACATGGTTAATGTTTAAAATTTTCAACAGTACTTTGTGATTATTTTTATTCGCACTGATTTTGAGCAAGAATTTCAATAAGTTTTGGTCTGTACTGTGAGGTACTTCTAGTAACAGAAAGATATAACGGTGGAAGAGTATAAGTGAAGTGAGATTCAAGGGTCTGAGAATTAAATTAAAATCTTGAATAAAAGATTTAAATTGAAGAAGAAATAGATAACACAAATTTTTTAAAATTAAATTACAATCCTGATAGTTATATACATATTATATTTAGAATGGAAACTTTATCTTTAGTATAGGAGATCTTGAACTAATTTAAATTGGTCATTGATATTGATATATTGGTTCTGAACAGTTATATAAAAATAACTTTTAAATATGAATAATTTCTGTTTCAGATTATTTTATCACGTCATTAAAACAAAACAAGAACTTAAAATCTAACAATGACTCACCCAACATATTGGAACAATAGTAAACACTTAAACTTCATTTAACCTTTCAACAAGCAATGCATAGTATGAAATCTGGTTTCTTCCTATGTTACTGTTCAACAAACATTTCATGCCATATCGATTGTGCTTAAGGCTATTTTTGTAAATAATTTTAAATAATTATGAAATATTTATATTTTGACTTAATATATAAGAAATAACTTTCTAAACGATACGATTTTTCATTTCACTTAAATGTCGTTTCAATTTTTCTAAAGCATTGAAAGTTTAAAATATTTTTCTATTCCGAACTTTAACAGCTCGAAGATTACTGTTATATACACTTAAACTCCATATACTGTATACTACTGCAAGAAATATAATCTTGTATGATTTTAATGAATTTAAAGACTACAGTGTGCCTTTAATATAACATGAACATATGAGACAATATCTTAGAAAACTTTATAGGAACATGTTTTCATCTTCAAAATTTAAATGAATTAATTAGTATGCTCATTCAAAGAATTACAAGATATATCAGGTTTGTCACCTTTGAACTTTGTTATTGTGCATTCCTTTAATATTTTGGTATGGTCATAGCTATTAAACTTTCTTGATAATGTATTAGAAATAGTAATTCCATCTGTTGCTAAAAAACTGGAACTATCTAAAATTCTATTGTTTTCTAAATTTACATTTTTTTCAGAATTATCTGTCCTAAATGTATTATTTAAACTATGATCAAATGTGTTGAGATCATTTTGGATACTTCTAATAGTATCGGTAGTGCTTTCATATCGTCGTACTAAATTATTTTCGTTCTCATACCTACGATGTATCGAGCCAGAATCTAGACGTTTTCTAAATGTTTCATCGTATGTTCGTTGATCCTCTATTCGCCTGGAAAATCCGCTGTCATAACAGTGATCTGTTTCTACATAGTGTTGATTTAAACTGTCTATTTCATAAGCACGTTTCGTTAATTGACTTTCAAATCCAGCTCTAGCAGCTAAATGAAGGTAATTATCATCACCAATTGGAGCTTGCCTACAGTTATAATAATTTTTTAAATATATCATACTATTATTAGATACACAAATAATACAGTTCAATTATCATAGTGAAATGGAAATTAGAAAATGTTACATTAACTGTCTAATGTGTATTATTGTTCTAATATCAAAGAATATATTATTTTAATAAACTTACTTGCTTCCATATTTAGTATCACGCGCCAATCTTCTAAAGTAGGCTCTATGCTCGTGCTGTAAAGCATATGCAGCTTCTCTTAATGCAGTTAAAGTTTTAAAACAAGAGGGCACATCTTCTATAGGAGACCCACCTCCTGGTAAAATACACATGTCATTAGCCCCATAAACAGCTTGACATTCACACGCACTCATTAAAGTTTCAAGTCGCGGCATATTCGTAAATATTAAAGAATGTATTCGCTGCAAATCTCTATCTGGATCTAGAACCATACGCAATCCAGCTTCCACTCCTGGCGATACTTCGCTGCATCCTAGAGCAGTTTCTGCTACTGCTTTACAACTATAAGCAATATTTATTAATGATCGAAAGGTATATTGATTCAAATTATATTAAATAACGTACCAAAGCCAATGACCATTAATATATGCACTCGGATGATATTTTTCTAATCGATTGCTATTTGTACGACAAATTTTTGTTAAAATATCAATCCATTCTTTTTCTTCTACACAATTTCCTGCTTGAACATATAATGCCCTTTGTGATTGAATAATTTGAAACATGTTTTTCATCTTAAAAGAATCTTCTTGAAGTTTTTCAACAGCTAATATTTCTTCAAGCGGTATTTTACATAAAGGTTCTTTACCTGTGAAATGTGTTATCAAACATAATTTAATAGAGCTCAAAATAATAAGGTTAATTCTTCAAGGATACAATATTTTCAAAGATCAATGTGTTCATTCACCTTTTGTTTTTGAATAGGTTAGATCCTGTGTCGTAAGCCTAAAGTATCTTTGTTTAAAATTTTTCCGACCAAATCGTTTTCTACCTTGTGCCCTTTTAATCATTACTCTGTAATTAAGCAACAATAGTGACAAATTTATACTATGTGAAAATTTCAGGCCAGAGATAAGGTACTATTACAAACCTCTTCTTACAATCAGCAGTATGCATGAAGAGAAAATATATTCTATTATAAATGCTTTTTATTAGCAATAATTATATTTATGTGAACAAAAGAATATTGTTATTTAACTTGCCTTGTTAAAATTAATATTTAACGAATAAATAAGGAAGTAATATATGGACGATACATTTATAAATTTTTAATTGTTATCATAATTATTATAGTTATTTTTAAGTTATTTGCCCGATGCGGACAAGCGGATTTATTCGCTTAAATACTGCGCAAATATGTAGTTCTTCGCGGCTATTACCCGCTCGCCTGAATGTCACAATACTCGTAAATGTTCTAGCAACACGAAAAAGGATCGAGATAATTAATTTTCATTTGCCGTCATTTGGGTCTGCCCACTCGTCTGCGCTTTCTTGTGTAATTCAGTGTATTAATGAAACGTCCAAGAAATGCTTGTGTAACAAAATTCGCTCGTCTGCATCGAGCTTAAAATGTTCATTTTTCAAGTATATGATAAGAAAGAATAAAAGTAATAGATGTAATATAAATAAAGTATATTAATACAATATGCTAATATAAAAAATCATTAGACATACCCTTCTTTCAATACGATTGGTTGTTCTTGTTGAGTGCTTGTTCGTTGTTTTGCAATACCACTGTTGCTACTAGTTGATATCAATTCTAAAAATTGCTTAACTGCTTGTATATGTCTTTCTGTGTAAAATTCTCTGAAAAAGTAATATTTAAATAATAAAAATCTATTTATTTATAAACTAAATTCCGAAATGCATTTATTCCTAATGTACCTATACACGCATTCCATATATTCTTCTTTACAAACACTACCAGCTCCACCTCTACAACTTACTAAGTTTCCTAGACTCTGAATTGTTTTAGAAATTAATGTTAACGTTCTATTAGTTTGAGAATCCTAGAATAAATAATAATATATCTTAATTTCACTATAAATCAATATTGTTGCTTTTCTTTTTTTTTCAATGACAGTCTTACAATTTGTTCAGTAGTAATATCAAATAATCTTGGACCCAATATTGCAGGTGCAAAAAATCGTAAAAAAATAAATCCACTGATGACTGAATATCTTACTTCCTTATTTTTTGGGAAATGTGTCGCTGCAAGTTCTCTTAAACACCAGAACATTTCGCACATTAATGGTGGACATCGTACACCAGATGTTGTAATAGCAGTAAATACCCTCTCAACATATTCCTATTAAATTATAAAAAAATAAAGTCTAACGTTGTTGATATTGTTCAATACAATAATAAAATGATAAGGAAAATTAAATTTGTATTTTCTATACCTTTAAATTCGCTAAATTGGTTTGAATTGTATTTGCATCCTTTACTCTTGTTGGATCTATCTCGCATGTCTTTTTCTCTAAGAATACTTGTTCCATAGCTGGTCTAAGCGTACTATGTAAATAGTGAAGACCTGCTAATCTCATACCTTCATCCATCATTTTACTTACTAACGTATTACCACGAAATATTGTTGTTGGGTCACTTTAATAAAAATCATAAATTACATTATGTATATGAATAATATATATGGTATTTCTATTGGATGTATGTGATATTATTACAGAATGCTTCGAAACATGCGGGTACAAAAATAAATTTCGTGATAAATTCGATATACAAAAATAAAAAAGAAATTCATGAAACATATGTTCAATATAATGTTTCCGAGTTACAGCCAGTTTTATTTGTAAGTTACCTTCTGTTTATAACGAACCAATGGACAATATTAAGATACATTGACATCATATTGAAGACAGTTTTCAGCAAATCCAAACAGTACTTGTCAATTCTGAACAGGTAAAGAGTTGTGTAAGATGTGTAGGATGTAAGAGTTGCGTAGGTAACAAGTATAGAGCCTTATTTGAGCCAAAGGTACTCACTTTGAATAATTTCTATGAAAGTAGGTAACTGGCATAACAAAAACACAAATGTAACTTGAGAACGAGGTAATATTGGACATATATTTTTCATGCTAGTATATTGATGTTATATCGATGTTTTGGAACATTCTGTATATAAATATGCAAGGTACATCTTAATAGCTACTCCAGATACGTTCAATAATCTAACAAAAAAATATTATGAACTAAAATTAATTAGCATTATATCAATAACAAAATACAGTGCACAAAAATTGTTAAAATACTATTTCTCAAATAAAAGATTTGAGTCTTTAATTTTTTATCAAAGTAAGAATGCTTTAACATTGTCCTTTATTACTGATCAAAAGCTCACTAATTTCTGTTCATATCTTTTTATCCATAGTTATCTGTAGTGTTTGAAAAATCAAAACGATGGAAACTTTATATATATATATTATATAATAATGACTTTTATGAATTATATAATATATATAGTAAATTATAGAATATTATATAGTAAAATATGAATATATAAACTATTAAAATTAAGATTGCGCATAACTGATTTACTTACGTTAATTTAGAAATTTCATGACTAGCTAAAGCTCTCATTACAGAAACCAATTGTCCATAGTGTACTAATACCCTAACCAATGGTTGAGCAGCTTCCATTTTACTTGCCACAATTTCTCCCAAAATATAAACAGCGGACGATGTTATTGGTTGAATATTGATACTTTGTAACAGCAAATTCCTTAATCTATCATACATCGCTGATTGAAAAACATGATCTGCTGTATAATGTATTTTTAACCGCAGAGATCCCAAGCCTGGAACTGCACCAGGTGATGCAGAACTGTTCGAAATTTTACTTGGGCGATGTTTTACTTGTCGCGGTTGTAAGAAGTACCTGTATAAAGATAGTGACATAATAATAATAATTTCTTGTAAAATTTTATAAAATTTTTTAACTGAAGAAATTTAAAAAAACTAGCAATAAAAATCATTTATCCGAAAATAAATATAGAAACTACCATGCAGTTGTTGTATTAGTCGGCTGCTTTTGTAGTCCTTTTAAAGTAACTCTAACTTCACCAAGAAAAGCTGGTTGCTCTCCCATACCAGAAGATGCATGCCATAAACCTATGACAACCTCACCCACTTCTCCACGTTCAAGAGGATAATGAGAAATATCCTTCTCTTTGGATTCTGTTATTTCTGGCTATGAATAAAATTTAAGACATAAATAATTATTCAAATGGCACACAATTTTGTATAGCTAAAATATAATTAAATGATAGTAAAATAAATAAATATTTCGTAAATTAGTTAATTTTACCTCAAAAACAAATGTTTCATTAAAGTATGGAGATATCGTTTTTTTTTTAATTTTTGTGCGTTTTAATACTTGTTTACCATTACTATAGTTAACCGTAACAGTTGCAAATGGATCACAACCACTATTTTTAACAGTTAATTCACTACATTCTATTATCCTATAAAAAACAATTATGGTTATTATCATTAGAAATTTCATCTCGGTATATAATTATAGAGTGACTTATTCTATTCCAAACATTATTATCTATGAAACAGAATTTTATATAAACATACAAACACACATACACATACACACACACGCGCGCGCGCGCGCGCACACGCACACGCACACACGTACCAATTATATATTCAATGTAACAGCATTTAATAATATTTGTTTTATAACTATTTAATGAACTGAATTACCTTACTGTAAGTTTAGGTTGAGCGTATCCAATTTGAGGTTGAAGGGCAAGTTCCAAATGTGCTTTACCTTGCACTTCAGAATCAGCATCAACTAGTCTCAAGGGAAACCAATGTTCCTTATTATGATACGTTGCTAAATCTTCTCTTTTTATTGCTACCTTGCCCAAAATTTTATCTTGCTTTAAATGTCTATCACGATCATAAACATAAATGCCAAGATAACGAAATTTTCTAGGTACTTCAAATTGAAATTCTTCTCCAAAAAATGGACTATATTAAAACAAAAACACTTAAATTAGCTACTTGCTGAAAAATTCAATAGGACATATGTGTGTGTATATATATATATATACACATCAATTTCTAAGAAAAAAGCAAGTAAAATTTACTTGAGAGTTCTTTCCATTGTTGTTGTTCTAAATATTTCTTCTTGATCGAGAGATAATACACAATACACATCCCTTGCACCAGGAGATCCATGGCTTCTGCTTTGTAAATTTTTCACCTCACCTAAATATAATTGACCAAGTACTTTTTAATAAACAAAATATTTATTATTTATAAATTAATAGAGTTAACTAATTTCTCACTTACAAAGTAAACGGAATTTTTCTATTTCCATAAAAATAAAAAAATATAAACTTTACTGCAATATCTAAGAAATTATGTTCTTACAAAATTAATTGACAAGAATCTTGTTAAATTAACTTTTTTAATAATCAGCGATGAAATATTTAAATAATTAGATATTAATAACAATTGATTAGTAGATTTTTAACAATCAACAAATAATGAGAAAAAGATTTATAAAATAGATTTATAGATCTGATTAATTTAAGTAATTAATGATATTAAGCTTATTTAGTAATATCTCATTACAAAATTCATACATTTTATTGTATATTAATAAAAAAAAGTCCAACTTGTAAATAATCTATTATAATAATTAATAAAAATAATTGTATATCAAAAAATGCATAAAATTGGAAAAGATACATAAGTAATTAATAATAAATTGAAAAGATACTAAGGAAATATTTATATTTGGCCTACTCAAAAAGAATGTTATTTTTGCATAGTAAAGTCAAGTTATTTCGTTCCAAGACATAATGGATGTAGCGAATAAAATGCTATATTTTGTTTTCTTAAATTTATACTGTCATACTAACGTGTATAAAAACTATGTCATAAGCAAAACAACAATAATTCTTGATATATTTAGGATAGAAATAATAAAAAGAGGAAATTTACAATTGCTGATCATGTGTGACGAATTTGATTAATATTTTTATATTAAAAAGTGATCTTCTATGATATCAATAAGTATAATCAATTCTTTTCAGTGTTAACTAACTAGAAGCATATATTCGCACAGGGACAACGGTGCGTGGGAGTCGAAAATGTACGCTTACGTGTGTTGATCATTAAAG
Organism: Bombus pyrosoma; assembly: GCF_014825855.1. Taxonomy (NCBI): domain Eukaryota; kingdom Metazoa; phylum Arthropoda; class Insecta; order Hymenoptera; family Apidae; genus Bombus; species Bombus pyrosoma. The sequence goes on from NC_057779.1 coordinate 12,041,819, forward strand.
TTTAGCAGAGATACCACTACCATATGATTGTACAACAGATTTGTCAAGTTCATACATGAAATGATCAAATGACTTATAATATTATATTTTTCATTGAAATAGTAAAATCGAATAATCGAAGAAGTCGAGCTGGGTGACAAACGGGTCCCAAACAAGTAGCACGCGTATAATAGCACCTCAAACTTCTTCAAATAACAATATCCTTGTAATATCAACACATGATATAATTCGTTGAAGTTTCACATTCTTAGTAAACGATGTTTTTAACAAGCTTTCGTACCGATTTTAATCTTTAGTCTTTCTTCAACGCGAACTAGGCGCGTCTCTTCGGCCATGTTACCTCCATGACACTACTGAGTGAGTACATGAACAGAATACAAGGCGGTACGTTCATTCTGTGAATGGATTTTAAACAGTATCGTGCTAAGCTATACGTGCGCCCAATCTTAAATAATATGCACATTGATAATTTTTATAAGGATTTGTGATAACGATTTATTTGTAGTTAATAGATGAATAAATAGGGAAATATGACAATAAGAATATAAATGACGAATAAAATTTGATTACTAATTCATCGGCATCTGTTTAAAACAGATACAAATAAGTTGAAGGTATTTGTCTAAGAAAAGGTTTTTCGTTATGAAAATAATAAACGTAAAAGTTATAAAGTAGGTAATACTATTTATTGGTACAATGTTATATTTATTTACGTTTTATTAATTATCTATATCATTGATATTTTTAAATACGATATACTGTTATATATTATATAACATATATATTATGTTACTTAAGTTACAATAAATTACAATCGGAGAGACAATAGGCGTTTAAATTTGCTTTCCTCCCATGATAAAGAATATTTAATGAATATAGTTATTAAAAAGCTTATTCTGTTTACATGCCTTATCTACGCAACAAGTGCATATATGTATGCATATATATGAACGATACATTTAAATGGCATATTATAATTTTTCAGTAGGAGGAGGAGTTATAAATATAATGAATTGTATCACATATTTTACACAAATACATTATCCATTCATTATTGAAAAATGCATTAAACATTTAATAATTAAATATATTTTCTTAGTCAGTAGTAAAACAAGATCAAAATTACATGTTTCACATCTCTTATAAATATTATAACAGTTATCAATACGATTGTCCTAAATATTACATTAGGTATGTAATATATTTTACGCTATATTTAGTATTATTCTCAATTATTGTTTCATCGACGAAAGAAGCTAATTTGTTATCGATGGAGTAAATTGACTTCGATATTTTAATTTCGATTAAGAAATTTCCACTGTTTTATAAAATATTTTATGTTTTTATCATTTTTGTTGCTCTATTGGGAATTGTAAGTAAATTAAGTAAATAATACAAATGAGTGCAAGTAAATACAAGTAAATAAGACAAGTAAATAAGGGAATTATTGACGAAAAACAAACAAATATGCAAGTTGGGCGTTCGCGCGCGAGTAAATGGACCAGGTATTATAGAAATCGAGAACTTGTGAGAAGGAAGGAAACACATCTACTGAAATAATGAAAGAAGATGTTTCTGATACACCAGACTGCATAAATATTAGAAGACATTCTGATACAAAAGCATACGAAAGCATACGAAAGCAAATTTATACTACTTATCCAAGTTTCAGAAAATAACATTTGAGGGATTATACATAGTTTTAAAAGTAAAGTTGATGGTCAATGTTCCTATGTAAATTAACGTTTAAAAGTGCCTGGATATTTGTCTATTATGATCATCGTAGCTGCGTACGGTAAAATATTATTACAGGATTAAATCAATTTTTAAAGGCCAACGATACAATCATAAAACCTTGTAACTCGTATATAGCTGCCAAAACTTGTCGATATATCTTATCATGTATTTGGCAAGCTCTCTACGTTCAGACTCTTTAATTTCTAAATTATAAGTCAAACTTCTAAATCGATAGATTTCTGATGTCGAAGTAATGATATTCGAATACCAAGTATATGTATAGCATTGTACATATATGTACGCACGTCTTTTAACAGGCAATTTAAACTAATAGCCTGCTGATTCCATAAAAAAATACCAAGTGCTGTTCTCTAATTATTACTTCATCGTTAATTTGTGCACTTTGATCAAATTCAAATACTGTTGTTACAAATGGACCAAAATGTTCGGATGCTTATGGGTGACAGTGTATGCAGAGTAAAATTACTATTCCTATGATTCGCTGTCCTTCTCATCGCATCACTCTTGACCACTATCTATACTCTATCTTTATTTCAATGCGTTAAGTTTGTCCGCCTGTCGTAGAACGAGAACAAACCTCTATGTTGGAGTATGGTTAACTACACTCGTGTAAGTGGTGAGCCACTTCCTGATGGCGCAATAGCCCGTTTCCTCTCCTCTGCGTTTCTCTTTACTCCTCACTCTTTGTGGAACTCTATAAACCACATTGCTTTTCCACTCCTCCTACGTCATTCTTCTTTCTCGTCTTCTCTCTTACTTTTACGTCTTGTCTGACTTTTCTCTTTTACTATAATTGTTGTACAAACATAATGAAAATATTGATAATAGCAGAGATGATATTAATAATAATTAATTATCGTTTGCATATAATACATTATGTATACTATAATATTTATATAAAATAATAGTGAATTAATGTATATTATTATTTCCTGTATTTCTAAATCAATACAAAATGGAAAAGAATAATGTGTTACTAACATTGGAATATATAAATTTCACAATTTTTAGATGGGCCATTAAAAGACGTTTAGAGAAAAATAAATTCCAATGTTTCTCCGTAATGTTATTAAACGAAGAACTAATTAATATCCAATGCACAGTGGCTACAAAACGTATTCAGCATTGGCACGTATCTTTATTTTCCAATGAAGTCTTCCTTTTTCTTTTCTTCTTTATTAATCAGATTCTACATTTCATTTCAAAAATATGTGTCAAGTTCTCGTAGCCGTATGAAAGTACTACTCCAATGATACGAAATTTAATATACTTGGAGCCAATTTATTTAATTTAAATTAATTTAAATGATTTAATCAGGAGTAATAACTTCTGTTATTATGTTGAAATAATCTTCACATTTTTACAATGCAACATGAAATTGCATTTTCTGATCTATGCCAATTTATGGTGTCTTTAAATGAAAATAAAGTGTACAAAGGCGAAAAAGTTAAAGTTACCTGCGCATTCTTTTATGCTGGAAAAGTTACACATTGTATAGACGAATTATATTCGTCTCGCAATTTTCATCAAGAAATATTTGTATCTCTATATTAGTTAAGTTTATGTAACGGTTTATTATATTTGATGTTTCATTTGTGTGAAAATTTGCTTATATGAAAATATGTATATCGGGCCTTGTACTCAGTATGTACGGCTAATTTTATACGATAAACGTATACAGTCACACCGTATATATTTACAAAGCTAATACGAAGAAATAGTAAATATTAGTAAACAGATTACAATGTCATTTAAAAGTCTAAATATAAATAAAATAGAAATTCTAGTAATTCCATATTATTCGGTATTGTGATATGGTGTTTTTCAAAAATAACAAAACAGCCGATGGAAGTTAATTATAAAACAATATAATATTTTGCTTCCATTTCTATGCAGACTATACATTTTACGGAACGGAAGAATAATTTTTCATTGTCAATGCGTGAGCCTAAATAGCCGTTCTCATGAAGCTTACTATGGCGTGACTCTTGAGCAAATGTTTCAAACGTGTTTTTAAATACAGATATCCAAATTAATGAAATAAAACTGTAGCTCAAATTACAATCGGGTAGCTTACATTTTAAACATTCCAAGCATTGCATATTGCGATATTCATAAATAATTTAAAATAATTTTACGAGTAAGTAACTAGCTAGGTAACATTAAAAATTCCCAGTTTTGGATCTCGCTTCCATATAAATATAAAATTGTTTGAAACGATACATCTACTGGTATTAAGCTCTTCGAAAAAGTATAATTACAGGCTGTAGGACAAGAGGCAAGAAAAGCTGCACCTACAAGTTACAAATGGGAACATAAGTTAGTGAATTCATAGATATGTAAAAAGTTAAGTAATATAATAATTCTCCGTGCGCATTATTTGTTTTAGGCTTTTAGGTAGCGGCACATGAGTTAGAGGACAATCCAAATCATGTTGTTGTTTTGCCTCGGAGTATCAAGATCGTTAGGATACACGTAATGTAAGAATAAATAAACTCCGAGCAAAACAATGTCGCCGCTACGTGCAACAAAGATGAATTTGAATTTTCCGACTCTCCCCCGACCAGTATAAATAAGTGGACGCGATCGCAAGAAAGAGTTACAGTCAGTTGTCGATCAGTTATCAACCAGTATGATATTTAAATGGCAAAATGTGGCACGTATGATATTTAACGCTAAAATAACGTTAAGATGAGAGAGAAATGGATATCTCAATTTCACTTTTAAGATAGCTAAGTACGATGAATTGTGTAAAGTATAACAAATTATAATTGAGCTAATGTATGTGTGACATAGTATGAATTATCCTTTAATTGGACATACCTGTGATTTCTAATGTAATAGGTAAACTACGAATATTTACGCAAGTCCATACGTCTTTACGAATAGAATTAAAAAGATAGGACTTACGTAGAGAATTGCTTTATCCATTAACCGTTTTAGTGTCAGGGGTTTTTAAAGGAATCCGTGTCGGATTGTGCCATGCAGCGCGATAGCGCTTCGTTCATTTATTTGCGAGAAATGCCTTTTTCTCGCTTATGCAGGTGGTTTACGATTATTTGAAAAAAAGTAATTACGAGAGGAAACTTTGATATGACTCGCGACGAGCCACATTCGGAACCGAGCGCGTTGCGAATTGACGATCGTGACCAAACATCGCGAACAGAGCGTTCGCGTGAGCAATGTATACGATCTACGAAAAAAGACACAGGGGATGGAAAATGGATTTGAGGCTATTTGAAAAATGCGCGATATTTTCAAGCGAACATGGAACTCAATGTTAAAACGTGCAGTAACGCGAGTTGAAGCACAAGGTGAGTATTTCTTTAATTATCTATCACTCGAAAAGTAAAGTACGTAAGACGTATATTCATAAAAGGCTTTTTTACCTATTTCAGTGTGTAGATTCATCCCCGAAGTACGAAGATGCATTTATGATTCACCCTGTATGCAGGGGTGGATTTAATCTCTGGGCGTCTAGAGATAATAATCATTTCTGAGCCTTTAGGTTAAACCAAACCTTCAAGAGTTCAGCCTGAATGAATCGATGTCTATTAAACCAAAAAGAAATTAATATTTACGTTTACAGATCGTTTGGTGAATCTGTCAGAATATTAACTTAGTGTGTAATAATTAAAGTATGCACGATGCGATAGCCCGTGAAAACTGCCTTCAAAAACTCCACAGTAAGCAAGTCTCATTGGAAGTTTCATCCAGAACATTCCGGGGTTCGACGCTTATAGCGTCAACTTCTCAGAACAGTTCGAGTTGTTTGGCCCAATCTTAAAAAAGTTAGTCTGTTTTAAAATCTATACGGATATTAATCTAAGTATTTGTAACATTTTAATTAAGTCGCAAGAAATAGAAAATATACATTTATGAGACCTCGTTATTGTACAAATACGAATGGTTACCATTTTCGATACAACATGTAATTTCAGAATAGATAAGTAAAGCGTAAATCGTCACGTCCACCCCTGGGGAGTTCCTCGCAAGGAACGAGAAATCTAAACAGAAACAATTACAGTATCTTCTTCAGTAAAGTATTTTCTATTTATCGGTTATATTCAAAATGCCCTAACTGTCAATTTTCATTCAATTTTTACGATTGTAAGAAGTTCAAACGCCCCGATCATCAATGACCACCGTGGCGTCACAGGAGAAACTGTGGCCGGTCATATATAACCAATGTGGCAGTCAAAGTGTTAATATATGAGAGTTAGTTGCTCGAACGACCAAGCTAGAATATGCAGAGTGTTCCAAAGGTTAAGGTTAAACTTCAGGAGCAAAAAAGCAAAAATGTCTTAATAAATATGGATCTAAATGTTTTTAATGTCGGAATTATAAGAGGTTTTTATCAGTGGAATATCATCTATTTAGGAATGTTATATGATAAGGAAACAATTGGTAATTTATATGTACGTACATAGTTTTCCATATCATGGCCGGGCTTACAGTACCTTCTTAGGATGCTATTTTTCGACAGGTTCTGAGAGTTGATGATGATATCACTGATATCAATTCTTCACAATCTCGAAAATTACCTTCCAATGTTCGATATAGTCGTTGATGTATGAGACTGAACACATTACTAATTAGGTGCATACATGTCGGGAAAATTTCTTTACGCAATAAACTTTCTTGTGCAGTCACTGACTTAGAGTTGAAAATGTCCTATAATTCCGAAATGATTAGATTGCGGATGTTTATGGATTTTAGGGAAAGATTTCAAATAACTACAGGATGCATATAATATGAAAAAACATATAAAATATTTAAAGTGAAGCACTTATTATGATACCTAGTAGACGAAACAAATTTCTATTTAGATTCCATTTATCTAATTATGTTCATAAAAATATAAAATCACATAAATATTCGCAGTCTACTAATGATATTCGGATCCATATTTGTTCAAACGTTCTTGCTTGTTTTGATGAGTATAGCATGCTTCTGAAGTTTCACCTCATATTACTTGAAATATTCTCTATACATTCCCGCCATGAGTGACGAGACATTTGCTAATTTTAAACACAAGTTTTAATAAATAGGTTTTTAACAAAAACCTTCAAAATATAATATAACTTAGCTTCGCTTATAATACACGCAATTAATAACTATTGATTTTCTTTTGTAATAACAACATTTATCTATGTCTATAATAAATGTCCCATAACTCAGCCAGAGTAGTATGCATGTACAATTAATGGTTGATTTCACGATGTCAACAAGAACTCTGTGTTGTCCAGTTTATATATTTTAAAATGATTAATTTGAGAATATCTCGATAATGATTAATCTTAGACTCTATCATGTATAATACCTTTTTACATAAAGTTTGATACTTTATCCGAATTCGAAAAGAAACGTTAAGCATTCTATCTAAAAAGCTGAAGGTGACAATTATATTTTGATGAAAAAAAAAAAAATAATAACAAAACAATTACAATACTGTCATTCTGGAAAGTAGTACCATGGTAATACATACAGCTTTTATTCGAAACATTTTTTTGCACAGCGAATAATTAATTTACGAGTTATGTCACGTTGCGAGACTTAACCTGTACATGCGTTGTCCCTTCTTTTCTTTTAAAAATAGATATTTCTATAACTTTTAGAATAACACAGATAAAAATCTATCTTAAAGTATGTACTTTATAAGCAGTACTATTATACACATCTAATCTGCCATTTCCTTGCATTTCTAATATTTCGTACATTTATCATAAGAATTCTATGACAATATAAGATCTTTTATTGAATAGTATCAATGATCTAAATAGTAAACTATGTTGTAAAACATTCATATGATACATATAGTGATGAGATTGGTTTTCAATAGAATAATTGTATTACTGTTGTTAATCCTAAATGCTCCTATCCACACAAACAAACATAAATAGATATTGCTCCTATTCTTCCTTAATAAAGTAATCAAAGAATGCTTTGTTTGAGGCTTAATATATGAAATATTATAGCAGTAAAAAGTACATAACCAATCACTTGTAAATATGACTTTTATTCATACTGCTTTCACAATTTATTTTATCGTAATATTAATACCATCACCAAATAGAAAAAAAAGAACGAGCTTAAAACAATATTACTTTAACAATGCAAAATTATTTTTTTTTAATATTCTCATTCTTAAATACCATAAGAGTAAAACTAAGTAGTTGACAGAGTATGTCTGCATTTTGTAAACATATCCTTGTTAAAATAACAATATTTTATGCCCTGTTCCTATGATAGACTTATAAAGGTATTCTAGGTATTTTACTGTCATGTATCTTCAAAAACTAATATATTACTATAGAACTATGATCTCTAAATCTTTTAATAATCATTTGTTTACATTCATAATATATTCATCCATTATTAATTTCTTCTTTATGTTGGAGAATAATACATAGGTATTATGAATAGTTTTAAATGAAAATGGCCAAAATGAAGAAACATAATTGCCATTAAATTAAAAATTTATCATTAATATTATGAATATTTAAGAATATCTATGCTTTTGTGCGGAAAAAGAATCCAGTATTGTACTGGGATAAAAACTACACAGAATATTTTTAACAGCTAACAATTTGATAATATATACCGGATGAAAACATTCTCCACATTTTCCATACAAAAACATGATATTTAGTCCCAAACATCTATTATGAAAGATAGTTTATATAATTTCTATAATTAAGATATCAACATATTGACATTTATATTGTAACATGTACGTTAACAAATATTATTATATTATAACTCAGAAATATACTATAATTATTCTTAAATATATTGAAATATAAGTTTTCTAAACAATTGATATTATGATAATGAAGGTATATGCGGTATTTCAAACATTTTAATACCATGGCGAAGGTAACAAAATTGATAAAATTTAAGTTTCTTTGTTATTTCTATGGCAAATCTTATCAAACGATTTAAAATTCAACGTCCGTGTTTAATATTGAAAAATGTTCAAGTTATATATTTTATATAATATCTACTTCAAATAATATCATTATTGAGTTAAATAAATGAGATTCAAAACTACAACTTCTTTTATAACAATTAATATTTCAATATAAATATATTCCAGACCTAAAGTGTAAGACTACAGAGGTTATAAAATTTTTTTGTTTACCACTGACAACTAATTAGAGAAAGATGTCCAACATTTATTGTCCAATTACGTATTTATAAAAACACTATTTGAGATCTTATTCTCATTTTATTAGCTATATTTGCGTATTAAGCGACAACTCCTTTGTACTTTTAAAATGTCAGAAAAGATCAATCCAAGGTATAGATGGCATTTACATCGATATTCGTCAACCGAGACGACGCAAGATTTATTTTAGTTTAGAAATTAGTCAACGATCGTAAAGGGAATATAGGTGTACGGACGTGCTTTTTCGCGTCACTTAATCGGGCCAAACTTTTAAGTACTTGCTTATCGGAGATCAAGAACTGAAAGAATGACCCGTAAGTAACTTGCATTACTGTTTATACGAACATATACGAAACAGCCATAAAAGAACAGGGGAAACTTGGAACAGTGTATACTTTGCATCTGCCATTTGTGAATATGTATTTTAAAGATCGAAAATACAATATTTCAGCGTGAGTTATAATTAATTGTTTACATTTTTTCTGTTTACTTGTAAAAGGAATAATTTCTAATAAATATGTATAATTTTGCTTTATCATAATCCTTCGTGTCTAAAGAATTTATCCCTCTTACATTATTCTGTTACATTTACATTTTTTTACGAATTGTAAGAGTTTTTATTTTATATTTCGTTATCTTAACAATTTCTTGCCGAGGAATACACATTTTGTACAATTTACATAACTATTTCAATGTAGTACTTAGGTCTCGGAAGGTTTTGCTCAAACTGGCACTTCTAGAAAATTCCTAATTCGAGTTTATGGTTATAATATTATCTCATATTTGTTATTTATTGTGTACTTTTGCTGCGAATATACTTTTATATTTTTATTATAATTTACTACTTTATGCCTTAATATTAGGCATTAAAATGTAATTTCATTTCTATTGGTTAAATCTTTGCTCATGTTACAGTTAAATTCTACTACTTAGACTAACTTTTATTCACAATTGACGCAATTATATTACACATTTTTATATAGGTGGAAATCAGCGAGAGTTAGCACGAGCCAAAAATATGAAAAAGACTGTTAAAAAATCTGCAGCTGAGCAAGACAGCAATAAGGGTCTTTCATTAGAACAACGAAAAGCACGGTAACAGTATTTAATATGTATTAAAATTTTTTTGTACGCTCATATATGTTTGATATTTATGAATGTGTTATCAACACCATCATGCCATATTATGTGATATAAATCTTTAGACATACAAAATGTAATAATTACAAAGCAATATAAAATTTTAGGTTATATGCACATATTTTCTGTACTTAATTTAATTATCATTGAGAATTACGTTAAAAGGCTAGATAACGTTAGATTCGTTTTAATAGGTTTTTTAAATGGTAAGAACATTTAGAGACTCAAAATAATTAATTTCAAACTTTTTACATACACTGTGTATTATACTATGTGAATACTGTTTCTATTGTTTTAGAGATGCAGAACGAATGAGAGAGAAACAACTAAAGAAACAACAAGAACAGCAAGAAAAAGTAAAGCAGAGTGCGAGATAATCCCTACTATTGCAAAATGTAAATTGTTCGACTGAATTCAAGAATAAAATTTTAAGTATGGTTTTAAAATTCTTGATTATAAAACATCAAGGCTATGCTTAATGTGAGTGCATAAAGAATTCATAGTGTTTTTAATTATAGAAAATATCTTCAGACTGTATAATGCAATATATATTATAAAACTAGGTACAAGTAATCATGTTTGCAGAATATTAATAGTCAGTGTGTATAAAACTATTGTTATCTACATTGTAATGATTAAAGAAAATGCACATTTGACTGGTTCACCTAGATATAAGGATATTAATTAATTAAGTATAAGAATATTTATAGTACTAATCTTTAATTTGTAAATTCAAGTTTTCAGTTATTTAATATGATGTATAAGTGATTCATAAATTGTACTACGCGACATACATTGTCATTTTGTTTGGCTCATAATAAATTGTTCAATTTTAAAATAAATATTTTAGAATTTCTTGTCTCTATACTACATTAATATTGGTAATTCTATTTGATTATCTTTAATACACTATATTATATAGAGCAGATCATTCAAATAATTGGTACTAATATCAACAGGTATACCATATATCTTTATTATGTGCTTTTGTTTGCATTTATTGTACTTTTGTATTAAAATGAAATTCTAATCTTTTATCAATGAAGTTTCTGTATTAATGGAAGTCTCAATACGTTTAAGATAGAATATGTATGGAATTTACAAAGAAAGAAACGGTATTAACTGACCATTACCTATATTTTATTGCACTTTCCCAGAGACAGTACATATTTAACATATTTCTTTATTACTTGAAAAGCCTGATATAAATTACAAACATTTGGGATATTTAAAACGGATATATGAAACAGCGATAAAAGAATGTGAAATTTTCTAATAATTCATATGTAATATTTGCCGAAAGGTAAAAATCCTAATAATAAGATATATAAAAAGAAAAAAAAAAAGAAAATGATAATATCGTACAATAAGCACGTTATATAGCCTCTAAAGACTAAAATCCTTATAAAATAGAGTATAATTAAAAACCATTTTCGACTTATTTCTAAAAAAACTAAAAGAATCCAAGATTTGTATTTTGTTTACCACTAAATTGTGTTTGTTAGCTCACTAATACATTTACAAGCAGAAGACTTCCTCTCTTATTAATCGTTTATAGATTATCAAACTTTTCATATATAAGGAACCATATTATATATTGAGCATTTATTTAATTATACTATCTGTTCCAAAGCATAACTATAAATTTTCATCCGATGCATTTGTATTAAGCGAAGAAAGAAAATAATTGATTTAAGAATTAGTTTATATGAAAGATTTTCGAAACAATGATAATGATATAAATGCTGTATTACATTCTATTTTAGATCAATTTCAATATATGTAATATAAAACTGATAAATTTGAGTATATATGTATATAAATTTGCAAATTATAAGCAATACATATCATAAATATAGGAATACTTTTTTTATCTTAATGTTGCCTCCATTTTACTGGAAAGAACATATTTTACCAGATAATTAAATTTTTCTATAAATAAGTTTTGTAAAATAAATGCGAACTGTGATTTACAAATAGTCCGCATGAAATATTCTTCACACACGCTTAAACAAAGATGTAGTATACTAGAAGCAAAAATGATATTGTATTATTATCGATATATTAAATAGTAGAATTTATCTATTACTCATATCCTAATTTGCAGCAACTAAAACATGTCTACCATATGAGAGAATTTTCTTTGCCTAAATATTTAAACTTTCCAAAGTTCAATATAAAAATATGGAATGATTAAGCATTAAACAATATTAACTTGAATATTTTTTAGTAATTAAATATGGATCACATATTCTGCTTGATAAATAGATATTTTTATAAGATTCTTGATATCTAATTACAAGTAAATATAGAATTATCTTTTATAAAACTTTTAACAAATGGAATATTATTATACGAGTTAAGAATAATGTCCGAAGTTATTAGAAAATAATAAAACTGTGTAAATCAGATAAATTTGTAAGATATAAGCTTAATTTTATCCAGTTTTTTAAGTCGTATTTGTATTCGGATACTAATGAATCGATTTGCCTGTCCATAGTAGTGTTTGTAGGGGAATAAAAATTGTAATTAATCAAATATCAAAAGTTACATATCTTACCGAGTTAGACGAAAGAATACATTCATACTTAAGACTGTATTAATGTAATAGAATCTCGATTATAAATTTTAACATATTAATTGTGTCTTATATAAGAATATCTTAATAATCCAATGCAAAACATTATTAGTAGAATTATGACTTCCGATTAAAGTTTTTAAATGAATATAATGTCATTAATTTCGAACAGGTATATAAGGGTGTAAACAACAACAGTTTAGTAGCAAACGTTTTTAAAGATTTTATCTATTCAGTGAAAATGCTTATTTATCCATTAGAAAATACCTAAGACATGTAATTAAGCTACGAAAACTATCAGAGAGGCCGTAACGTGTTATAACATAAAATTGAATATGCTACAAATTATGTTATTTATTAATGTACATTTAATACTGTATACCGGATACGCAACTGGATCTAGCCATAATTCTGAAATTAGTTTAAAAAATATTTTAACTTTGATTTTGCACAAATCATTGCATGAAAAGTATAAAAGCACTGTGATATTTCTTTCCTTGTATTTCATATGATAAGTTGTATAAAGTTAAAGTATTTTGTAAACGAGTCAACTTTTGACCTTTAAGCCCTACTATCTTTTTTTTTCCTTTTTTTTTTAAATAGAGAATAAAAAGATACATTGATAAGTATATAAAAGAATGTATAGTCTCATTTAGTCAAGGAAACAGAGATGACCCCAAAATTTCCAAGATATTTTCACTTCTTCCAGAGTGAACACATACAGCAGCAGGTCATGCACCATTCGAAGCTATTCAATTTTGTTTTGTGAAATATTTTTCTGTCTCTTGCCATTTCAGTCACACTCTGTATGTATATTTATGTTTGACATATTATTCATGTTTTGCACTAAATTATTAGTATATCCTATCTACATCGTAAATCTTAATAACAGTATAAATATTAAGGACTTAATAGTAAACCGTAGATAGTGTTGTACACAATTGTATTCCTGTAGATATATTTCAAAATCGATTTCGCTTCTAAAGAGTTAATTACTGAATATAACATAGATATTGTAATATTTTTACAAATATTTAATACATATATAGAGTAATTTTTATTATACTAAGAATGCTTAATATTATATGGTATAAATATCCTGTTTACATCTATTTCGAAGACATATCATTGTCCTATGCCTTTCTTAGTTCATACGATACATGATAAAATGTATAGTGTACTTGGAAACTTGACAAAAATTCGTCCCTCTGTTAAAATTACAGTAATAATAAATGCTAATTGAGCTTAACTATTGGAATAATATACTATTAAAACATTGTGTTTGTAATATTAGCACCATAACTGTATGTATCATTTTGTAGACGAGTTGTGCACTCAGAGCTAATAATAATAATTAAATTGAGTTTACTATAGAACTATAATGTAATAATGTATCCAAAATTGCACGTTACAAAGTTTCCTAAATATATAATAAAACTTGAGAGTATGGAAAACGAATAAAATTTTGTACATAAGATAGTTGAAAGTAGCGCGATAGGGAAACAAAATTATGATTCTTTAGAAAAAGAAAAAGAAAAAAAGAAGAGAAGAAGAAAGAAGAAGAACGTAAATACGGGAATGTTTTAAAATATCAGCACAACTCCAATATCAGAATGTACGTACATTTTACACGTTTCGTATTAGTATGTTTAAAAAATACATATAATACATTTATAGCCAAGTAACATTTGGGGTTTTTGAGATAAAAATTGTCTAATGGAAAATTGGTTGGGAATATTAAAAATGTTGTTTCTAAATAAAGTAGTGGAGTTATTAGAGAATGCGAGACATCACTTTATAAGTATCAATGAACATTGTAATATCTGCGCTAAAACTTTATTACATTAATTTATGAAAGAAACACAACAACAAAATGTCATGGTATAATTTAGGCGAAAAGATGTCTTTATTGTTTAAGTAAAAAGTGAAACTGAAAAGAAATATGTATATATATTTTTTAATCACAGCTGATAAACACATTAATTGTATAATGTTTCTGTTTTGCTTGTCCGAACATTGAGCTTTTTGTCAACTTAGCTAAATAAGTTTGAAAATGCGTTACTGATTTTTCGTTTTTGATTCGTCTACAATATACAATGTATAGCAATATAGGAACGTTTTCCCACTATATATCATCAATATTATTAAAAACCAATAAAAGTTCATATTCCAAGCGTGACGCTACTCCGCCGTTTAGCTGTAACAACAATTTAGAAAGTAATCTTTCCTTCGTAGGTAGAATAGTAATTGCAGAGTAATTTGTAATAGTTTGAAGCTATTAGTTTTGCGTAGCATATTATTTTAAGTATATATTTATAATAATATAATAGGAAGAAATAAGTTTTATTAATAACTTTTTATATCTGTTCTGTTTATATGTACGTCGATATATTTTTATAACTGCATTTCACTTGTATTCAATTATGTTGCATAACGATACTATTGAGCGACGATAGAAAAGATATGGAAACATATGATTCAATGTAATGAAATGAATCGGGGTTTAATTCAAATGAATTATAATGTGATATTTAATATTGTAGATGTTGCTGTAAAAGTATTGTGGGAGAAGTGGATAAAAGCAACAAAAGATGAAAGGAGTGTGTGAAAGTTGATCTTTCGTAATATTCCTTTTAAAGATTGAGAGAACATATAGTGCAAGTTTGAGCGATACAGTGAGCATGTAAGCGCGATGGATGTGTCGAAGGTGTTGATGGTGGTGGAGGTGGCGGTGGCGGTGGTGGAGGAGGTGGTGGCATATATAGCCATCCGGTACTAGTTGGCCAAACGGTACCTGGTGGAGAGGAAACCGGAAATAACGAATTCGTATTATTTCCGGCTGCTACGTGCGGCGTTGGTCCACCCTCTACTCACATTACCTAAAGTACAGAAGTAATGTAATTCGTATAAATATTAGAATAGCTAATTGAAACTATTACGAGATGTTTAATTTGTATAATTTGTATGATCTGTTTAATTTGTTTAAATAAAATGGGCAGAAGAAGCACTACACGAGCATATCGGCAAGGAATATCTATAGAAATGGCTGAAGAAATTATAAAAAATATCTAAGGGTATCTAAATAAGGTACATAAATGCAAACACGAAACAACAAGGCTAGAACGTACGAAAGTAAGGTACTAACCGGAATTGAATACTCGAATGAATATGGCGAAGAAGTTAACGGTTTTTACAATTAATACAATCGTACAAGGAGTACAATTGGGTAATACATATGGATAAAAAGAACAAGATCGTAGAATCAGCATCGGATAAATAATATCAGAACATAAATATTGACTTGAAAAGTCAGAAAGAAACGCTATCAACAACAAGGTATACCCACATGTGTACATACGCACATAAACAAACACACATATATTGAATGTATTAATGTGAAAAAACAGTGCAATCGTACAATGGAAAAGGATAAATTGAAACAGAAGTGGCTAACAAAGGTGGCTAACAAAGGTGTCCAAACACTTACGTTCGCAAGGTTTCTGTAACAGGTGAAATACGAGCATCGAAATAAAGTGTTTAAAGCAATATACATGTAGTACACATGTAGTAAAGTTGTTAGTTTAAGCGCGCAATTTATTTCATACAAAATTTAATACAAAGCTGAATTATTATTCAGAATAGAAGCGGACATAAAGTGATTCTTTTCGTTTCTGAGTAAAGTAAATTTGAAAGTTTATCATACGCGTGTATTAGACCGATCGTTAACTAAACAGAATTCGGCGCGCTAAAATAAGAAGAAAAATTCATATAAACGTGTATGTCCGATACGAGCTTGTTCTCGAGTCGCAGCTTATTACTCTATTCTAGGTATTACTTGGATTTTAGACCAACGATTTCCTTCTAAGTCGTGTTGGCCTTGTTTGAATTCATTCGATCATTGGTTATCGAGACATTTAAAATCTCTTGTTTACATATAAAGGTCCATTGAGGTTGTCCGTTAAAACTGTTTGGTCGTCAACGTGGCAGTCAGCAATGTTTCCGGAAAATCCGTATAAGCGACAATGTACGATGCGATGCGATGTGATGTGATGCGATGCGATGCGATGCGATGCGATGCGATGCGATGCGATGCGATGCGATGCGATGCGATGCGATGCATTCGTGCTTCCGCCGAAGCTGGGCCTGGTCATTTTGAGCAATTTCTCAAATGGGTAAATGAGGTAGGTAAAGGAGCTGTCTCCAAGTCTGCGTAAAGAAGGTAGGAAGGCGCAAGCTGTTACTCGAAAACAAGGTCATTGTCATTGTCGTACTTGTCGTGTGTTCCGACTGACTCCTTTTCTGTGTCGAAGAAATTTGGAAAGTCAGTTTTTTCGAAAACTAAGCCTCTGACGAAAATTTTTATTTATTTTTATCTAGGTTACTCTATCATCTCATACTCGCTTGTATTACATGTTATCCTATCTGTCATATGGAACGTTTTGAAATTTCATTAGCACTGCGAGAGGAGGCGATTATCACGATTAAATAAATAAATAAGCAAATAAATAAATAAATACACACGCACACACACACGCACTCAGAGTTTAATATTCAGAAAGAAAACTATTGGTGTATTTGTTGCTGATTCTGCGATAATATGAATCATTTGTAGCTTGAAAATACGTAAATAATCTAATAGCATTTAATTTTAGAATGGATTTTTAAGAAAATGAAGGTCGTTGTTTTTGTTTGTTAAATTCAACGCGTTTCTTTATATCTGCAAATAGTATCTGCTACAGTCGATATTAATAATTACACAATTTCACTATAATCTTTATCCTTGTTGTTTATAATAAATTACAAATTGTCGTTTATCGAAATTAGTATTCTTTCGTTTCGTGGCATATTAGATTCCTTGGTGTATCATAAAAATATTGGTGTTAATTCCTATTTTCGAGTATTAGTCGTGCAAGATAGATAGTAAGTTGTATAAGTATACAGAATAGATGTATTTGGCAGTTGCTAATCAATTGCTTTCGAACAAGTGCTAGATCGTAGAACGTGCATGCGATGTTAGCTAACGTGCGATGAGAAAATGAGAGAATTTTCTTCGTTTAGGATAAATGGTTCGTTATTTCGTAGAATAAGGTACCATCTTGCTCGAAACAATACTTGTAACATAAATAATACTCCTGTGCAATACAACGAAGGTAGAGGTATTGTGAATCGTTGTGAAGGTCGTTGGTGATAATCACGCGTAATCCGGACAATTAAAGATTTATCGAGAACCTAGGCTTTATATAATATTATTGAATTATTAGATGAAAAATATGTAAAAAATATGTGGAATAATTGTTACTTTGGATCTGTTTCTATTATTATACCTGTAAGATTTGACTAGCTTCGAAAGCTGTTCCAGGAAGTAATATAACAGGGCTGCTGACGTGTCCGCTTTCCACGCATATCATGTTGGGAAACTCGTCATCGCCGAAATCTGGTATATCACGAGCCTTTTCCTGCCACGGATTCCAAACCACTGTATCAGGAAAATTGTACTTTTGTACTCGCATTTTCCTACCGGATACGACGTTAGTAATGATGTGTTCTGGCTGCGTGTTCTGATAAATTCTGTCTGTCCATTCGCACACGGTCACTACGTCGCGACCTTCTTGAAAAATTTGGTTGTCTCTCGTCTGAAAAGAAGAATAGGTTTCTTTTAGTAGATATTTCTGAAAAATTAATCAATAGTAAAAAAAACCGATTTATTGGTTCGAAGGGAAAATTCGTTCCGTTTCTACGGCCAAATCGAACAACGGTGTTTGCTCTTTTGCGTGTATTCGTTTATTTCAGATTTACGTGTCTTTCGATCGGTGTCGTTCAGCTATTCGTTCGTTAGTCCATCGGCGTACAATTGTTGTTTAATGTTGCGAGAAAGAGACCGAGTCCAAGTTGCAAAGAATAAGCGACAGTCTGAGCGTGCAATTCTTGCAAGTTGCAGGAATTTTTGTCGCGTGTTTTCTCGCGTTTGAACTCGTGCCAGGTGAACGAAAAGCAACTGCTTGGAAAAAATATTTCTTTAGAGCAATCGAATTGTGGCTAGGAAAAACGGAAGGAACTTTCTATCCTTTTCAACCTTATTGATCGTCGATAACGTTGCTACGATTATACCTTGTCGATAAACGTGCATCCATGAAGGCCGGTAATTTGACATCTCCTAACATCTGGCACTTTAAAGTAAGTATGCAGCAATAAATTAAAACTAAACGTATGATCTTTACTAGGATTGTATACGCCAATGTTAAAATGTAGTTCCTTTTCCCGAAGTATCAGTCTGTATGTCAATTTGAATGGGTAATTCCACATTGATCGGGTGAATTCGCTGTCCATAATAGAGAAAATTGCTTCGACGTCACCGCTCGGCAAACGTTCAGGTGGCTTTTCTACGTTCCAACGGACGATTCTAGCAAAACCATGAGGCGGCCCAAACGTCCATGCTCCAAATTGTGCTGCATCAAGTGGAGGCAATACGCGATTAGTATTATTAATTTCATGCGTATAGTATAGGTTATTCACATAGTACACATTTCATGTGTATAGTATAGGTTATAATATAGTATATGGTTTCTTTTTTCTTATTTAATACTTTACATTCACAATTTGCCCAATTTGGACATTTGGTAGAATTTTTTAACTGTTTGATTATCACGTGAGTGGCTACCCCCAGCGGGGTACCATCTTCGTGTTTGTTAGGTTATATCCTTTGTGATATAACCTAAATGGTAAATGGTAAAATTGGTATTTCATTGGGACAGATGTACCGACTAGAATTTGAAAGCGAGACAAGCTTTACTTGACGATAATTAGAAAATGTGAAAATCGTATTTATTCGGTGATCGTAATTTCGTTTTACCATGTTTCTTGCCAAATGAACTTTTCAACTTTCTTCCGTCCGCCACTCTATATTTTGCCTAATAACTTTTCTTTTATCGATCTCCAAGCAATTATTTATTTCGTTTTGCCTGGCGTACTTACGAAAAACGAATGGAATGCCTCCTCTAATGGCTTTCTTCCCATCGAATACCGCTTGCTTACTGAAACAGAAAAAATGATACTAAAATCAAACAGCGTATCTATCGCAGCCATACGATACGTTCTATCGATTTACACGTTCGCTCTCATTGCCGTTAACGTTACTTTTATTAATTACAATTAGAAATAACTTGACCCTTTGACTCGTCACATCGAGTCACGCTCGTCATACGGATTAACAACGTTAGGTTGTATCTTCTTTGTAACCCCATGTTTCTACGTTGTTTATGTCAGAGACCAAACGTACAACTTGATACGACGATTATGTATAATCCTTATATATAATAAATGCCATGTATAGCTAATTTTCGAATAAATTTATTACTCTGACAGAAAATAGTCTTTCAATTTCTAGTTTTTCTAGATGTGGACGCATACGCGCTTCATAATAACGTACGATGATAACGCGCCAGATAAATAATCTACGGTGTATGGACACATGGAAAAGCCTGATACCTCGAATGGAAGGAAAAATGCTGGAATATCGGAGATAGAGAAGCGACAAAAATGAGCAGACACGCTGTTCTACGAGAAGAAGTCGTAACGTTGTAGGCAGCAACTAACGTCGTTTAAACGCCATACAATTTGGTACATGGTGTTTCTCGAGGGAACGAACTCTTGTACGAAAAATTGCAACGACGATCCTGATCCTGGCCCAAAGTCCACCGACGAATCTTTTTCTTTTCCTTTCGCTTTTCTTTAAACGTTTAATAAAAATTTCATCCCGCAACGACGTAACTAGTCTGAGATTTTCATGACCTTACGTTGTTCGCTTCTTTGCCTTTCGCTATACTCGTAAAAAGGACGTATTTGTACGTATGTACGATTATACGACCTTGTGACAAGTCAAATCGATCGACTCTACTCTTTCTAAAGTTATCGATTTCGCATTATCCAGCCACGCCATTTCTATCGAACGTCTCGGAAAGCAAATCTTTCCAAAGTTCCAAGGAAAATTAGAAAATACGACAGAAGAAAATGTTGGAAACGATCTTGAAAAATCTACGAAATTCTTTAATCTGTAACAATAAGTGTCAATAAGTGTAATATTCCTTTAGCCGCTACTTAATTCTACCTTTTGCATAAGCCAGGCAATTTTTCTTCCTCGGACGATATAAAAAGACCATTGTCAAATAATAAATATAATTATACTAAGCTTGAATATTACGAAAGTGTGTGATCCGAATGTACGTGCGTGTCCTCGAAACGTCCCTGCTGGAGTAACGTCGCGAGATCGTAATGATATTTATAAATCAGAGATACAACAACAGATTGCTTACTCAAACAGATAACGATTTACGTAGATTCCTATCAACAATTCCAAAGCATATACTTTGTTGTCTCTGGTTTCCAAGTCGATGGTAAGGCTGATCTTTATACGAAACCATATCTCGCGTCTATGCACGTTTTAGACATTCGCAGAGAGAGAGTGAGAGAGAGAGAGAGAGAGAGTAACAGTACTTTTCAACATTGCTATATCTGTTGGTTGAACGAACCGGCCGAGTTAATGACCAAGACGTTGATTTTCACGCGTATCCATCGTCGATACGTATATCCTACGGAATATCGTCATGTTTCTTAACTTAATCACGTAATCCAGTTTTCGAACGCGTGAATCCTGCAAGTTGAAAGCAATTTTGAAAGCAAGTTTATCCGTTTACGCTGCACGGCTCCTCGAGGTGGACATACGATATACAAAGAGAAAGACGAGAGAGGCACTTGCTGGAGGGATTGTTGAGGGACGAAAAGAGAAGAGCAAGGTGGGCAAGAAGAGGACGGAGAAGGTAGTGAGAAAAGAGAGAGGAAGAAGGGGGTAGAAGGAGCGATGTACCACCACGAAGTACGACGCGGCGGTAGGAACGCGGCTGACGCCAAGCAAAAACGATCGACGCTGTCTGCCGTGCTTTTTGCAGGCATCACAGTTTCAACCTCTCCTCCTCGTCGTTTCTAGCTGCTGTTATCTGCCGCTACTGCTGCTCTGCTCTGCTCTGCTCTGCTCAACTCTGCTCTGCTCTGCTCTGCTCAACTCTGCTCAGCTCTGCTCTGCTCAGCTCTGCTCTGCTCAGCTCTGCTCTGGTCTGCTCTGCTCAGCTCTGCTGCTACTTGCGAGTGGCATGCAATTTCTGACGCAGTTAGCTCCTGATATTCTTTACCGAATACTTTTCTGCTTTGTCAAATGAACGCGAGTTTCAAAGAGGACATAAATTTTAGATTTTAAATCTCACGATGAACTATCAGCAGCGGTACCTAGACCTTTAAGCAGTTGCTGCAAACCAATGAAAGCGTTGGTAGTTATACTACATTTTCGACATTATCGTAGAGGAACGTCCTGATAAATTGAAGTTGAAACAAGAAATGTACCTGTCATCGAGCGAGTTGCATATCTATCTTTAATAGGTAGCTGGCGCTACGTAAACTCAATGGAGACTTTTAGAATGCGATTGCAAACACATATTCCAAACGTTTCAACATCTCAACGTTCAACAAATCCGCTTAAAGTCACTCAACTTGCTACTCAACTATTTAATGCGGCTATATGACATATACATATATACATATACAGTGTTCAGATTATACAGTGGTACAACGTAAGAAATTAGAAACAAGTAACCAACAACCTGTTTAGAATACAAATAAATCACTATTATAATTAATCACTATTATAATTAATATCAACCATTTTTCATACGTTTATCGCCATCCATATGGCTTGTATGTACGTATATGGCTATGTCACTCGAATATATCACGAACGGTGAAATTTCAAAGGAAAATTACACGAACCAGCTGTGTTTGAAGTATATTTTTTACAGCGCGTGTAACGCGATCCACTATTATTCTGCCATTTGCGGCTATGCAACGAAAAACGTTCTCAGCTGTACTTTAATCGCGTCGAGTGTATTACGAACGAGAATTTCTAATCGGATTTTCCGAAAACACTTTGTTTTCATGACGAGATCAAGATCCCTTTGGATGACGGGCAATGTAAGTAGCAGCATATGCTGTTTTTCCGATGAGATCGAGTAGGAAATTTGACGAGAAGATTCAACAAGCGTATTACGTGATATTTTTGTCAACTCGATGTTGGTTTGCATCGACGAACGATCGAGTTTCGCGAAAATTTCAACCTTCTCGAAGTGTAGTTCCGATAAAACATCTATCGTAAACATCGAATTACTTGAAACGTTCAGAATTTCAATTTTACTTGAATAAATATCACTTTGTCAATTCGATGTAGGTTTGCATCGACGAACGATCGAGTTTCGCGAAAATTTCAACCTTCTCGAAGTGTAGTTTCGATAAAACATCTATCGTAAACATCGAATTACTTGAAACGTTCAGAATTTCAATTTTACTTGAATAAATATCACTTTGTCAATTCGATGTAGGTTTGCATCGACGAACGATCGAGTTTCGCGAAAATTTCAACCTTCTCGAAGTGTAGTTTCGATAGAATAACTATCGTAAACTTCGAATTACTTGAAACGTTCAGAATTTCAATTTTACTTGAATAAATGTCATTTTGTCAATTCGATGTTGGTTTGCATCGCTGAACGATCGAGTTTCGCGAAAATTTCAACCTTCTCGAAGTGTAGTTTCGATAGAATAACTATCGTAAACTTCGAATTACTTGAAACGTTCAGAATTTCAATTTTACTTGAATAAATCTCATTTTGTCAATTCGATGTAGGTTTGCATCGACGAACGATCGAGTTTCGTGAAAATTTCAAAGTTCTCGAAGTGTAGTTCCGATGAAACATCTATCGTAAACTTCGAATTACTTGAAACGTTCAGAATTTCAATTTTACTTGAATAAATATCACAGATATTTCGCTATTTTGAAATATCTTTTCATATTCCTATTCCAGTTGAAGTCCAGTCGAGAGACTCGAGCGGAAGAAATTCTACGTTTTTACGCTACGATTTATAATTTACCGTTTGTGTCGAATTATTCTAGAAATTTATACAAAACGCTTTTCGTCTATAAATGGCGATAAGAAAAACGTTTTATCTGGAAAACTATGGATGACACGAACAAACGTTTGTTCGAAACGAATGTTGTACGATTTCTAGAGGGACCACCTCTTTCGACGACAGCCTTGAAGAGCCGTGGGAAGACGATGGCTACGTTTTTAGATGGAAATTATATCTTTTCCTTGCATATCCTCGTAACCGACATTGGAAAATTTCCGAAACGCTTGTTACCTGTACTTAAGAAGGATGGAAAGCTGTATCAATACCCACGTTCACAACCGCACCATGATGTACAAAATGTACAAAGCGCGGATGTAAGACCATTGCCATGGACATTGGATAGCGAGGATGCCGTCGGTGTATCGATTTCGAGATCATCTTCTTGGTTTCTGGTCGGCAGAAAGCACA
The DNA here is from genome assembly GCF_014825855.1 of Bombus pyrosoma. Taxonomy (NCBI): domain Eukaryota; kingdom Metazoa; phylum Arthropoda; class Insecta; order Hymenoptera; family Apidae; genus Bombus; species Bombus pyrosoma. The sequence goes on from NC_057779.1 coordinate 12,065,878, forward strand.
TGTAAACGCATGTACGGTGTTTTGAAAATGTTTCCACGTCGGCTACGAGAATACGCGATGAAAAGGTACAGTTGCAAGGTAAAATAAATCTATTTAGGCGCGATACGTTTGCTTGCAAGTCGTACAACGTTCGTATCGTCCGTAGTCTGCGATATATTTGCGTGTTTCCATTATAAAACAGATACACGACGATTTTACTACATTTATCGTGCACAGGTATCGTCACCGAGCTTTAGCGATCAAAGTACAAGTCCATTATTTCGTAATTGGCCGTAATTGATCGTAATTGGTCGTATTTGGTAGAACTAGAAAACAAACGTGTGCGTAGGAATGATTTTCGCACCATTAGCAGAAGGAATTTCATCGAAGACGATAATTTTCATCTATCAACGCGACGACGCTACGATTCGCGCATCGAGCAACGCGAAACACGAAACACTGGCTATACCAGAGGAAGAAGAAGAAGAAGAAGAAGAAGAAACAGGAAAGAAGAGAAAAAGATATCGCGAAGGCTTTGACACGAGCTATCTCGATCCTCAGACTTGAAACCCTTCAGCAAATTCGAATTTGAAAATCTTTCTTTGGGGAATAACGGGCAGGAAAGTAGTATAATTTCATTGGTAAATTAGCAAATTATTGGCTGTCTATCGATAGGAACGCGTTAGAAAATTTGATTTTATCCAGTTGCCGTTAATTCTCATTTTTTTATTTAAAAAACGACGTTGCCTTGTTTTCTTCTGTAAACTGTATCTTTTCGTTCTTCAAAGATAAACGCTGCTTCCTTCGTTAGGAGCAAAGTATACGTTCGTTTTCCCAAAATGTTATCGTACGCGAGCTTGTCGTTAAAGTGGAACGGTCGTAAGATATTGTATATAAAGAATATGATGGTTTCATGAAAATAATTGTGGACCAATGTTCGAAGAAGCAAAATGTCGAGAAAAATGTCAAGAAAAGAGAAAACTGGCGAGCCTCGAACAAAGAGGTACAAAGAGTCGCTTGTCGCCTTATCTCGCTGCTTAGGCCCGGGTCGAACGAGCGAAATGCCAGCTGAGAAGAAGAAAGACAAACAAAGAAAAGCCTCTTCTCACCTCGCTGCTTCTTTACCATTTGCCAATATCATACTTCGAAATAGGCGCGTGAAACGTCTCGCATCTATTAAATTCCCAATTTACGTTGTATCAAACGGGAAAATTGTGTTGGAACGGATTGCTGGATAAATAGCGTTCGTAAATCGTAAATTGCGTCGATCCTACCACACGGAGAATCCAACGATTTACCGAATCTTCGAAAGCAAGTTTCGCAGGTACCGCTAATAGCTGTGGGCGAAACAACTTGTACGCGTGTATCAAGCACGATTATTAGGTATTTCCTGAACATTGGTATAACGAAATGATGTTCTTTGGTATTTCTGTTTGAAATGCCGGACCTTTCCTCTTGCAGCCATTCGTAGCAGCCTAACGAATTCTACGTTCAGCTCGAATCATTTGCACCAGGCTTTGCACCAAACTGCTGTACATCCCCATGGCGGAGGTCTTTGTTTTCTTTGCAGAGGCAGAATATACAAAGAGGGAGGCGAAGACGACGCACGGTTCAACGTAACGTTGTATCTGTAAATCGTAGTGTTCGGGACTACAGACCGTCCAGCAAGAACGTTATATCGTAAAATAAAATTATACGGTAAAAGCGAGGAGTTTCATCAACTTGGTTCAAACACGTTCGTCGCAACGTCAGCCATGGCTATGTGACGGGCATACTTCCGTGGGGACCCCGTCACCAAAGTATGGGTGACGCTCTTCTTGTTCGAGTTAATTAAATATAGCATATTATACATAGAATATACAACATAAAAATATTACATCATGCTATATCGCATGGTATTCGTCAAAACGTTCCAAACACATTTGGGCTGATTTTGGCCACCTCGAACGATAGTCGTAGACTTCGTCGTCGCTACTCTCCTCACTTTCAAATATATTTTCACCCTGTTTACTGAACGTTTTCAGGATGGGAAAGGTCACTGATGTACGTCTCACAAGTATGCTTCTCGACTAAATGAAAGATCTGAGATGTCTGCCATGAGATCCCTCGGAATACTCTAGCTGGAAAGCTTATCGTTCTCTCCATTTCAGAACTAAATAATCTTTTCTTTACAACGAATCGAAGGCGATAAACAATGAATTCCCGCTTGTCGCTCTATTTACGTTCCGCGTACCGGCGGTCGAATTTGGGCCCCGCAGGAAACTTAGTCGAATCACGACGAACGCGTTAACCAACGAGGAAAAGTTTGATTCATTGGCTGCGTATCAAAGAATTACTCGATGACTACTTGGTCGACACTGACGTTCTTCCAACGTCTCTCACATTACGATAATTATAACGAACATATTTATTCAACATGCCTTTTTATCGCTTTACCCTGCTCTTCTCTCTTCTATGTAATCGTTCGTTCATCCATATCTATAGATATATTCTACAACATTCGTTTCGGACGTGCTTTTGGATCATTCACGCTTTTCCAACTATTTACGTGTTTCTGGATGCTGATATTCATCTGAGAAGCTGATCGAACTGCACCGTACGTGCCTTTTTAACTGGGCAAGAGTGGCTTTACCGCTCCATCCTTTTCATAGAAGATTTCCAACACAGTCGTTTGAAAATTTTCACCGTGACGGATGAAAATGTGATCTTGGCGATGGCTCGTCACAGGGATTACGCGCAAAGTATGAAAACTGCGAGGCTCGATACCTCGACTTCGGTACAGTTAGGCTTCCTTAAAACTTAGCTACATGTACGTTGTATGTCTCTTAACACGTTACATCGATCATCCTTCGCCATTCTCGGTTTTCATTTCTCAGTTTTCCTTCGGATAAAATTAGTTTTATAGATTTTCTGACACGTGCAACGAAACCTTTATCACGTTGCACCGTTTATTTTCAAAGTGGTGATACAAGTGCGTTTCTCTTTCTTTCAATGACATTTCACTATTTCAAGTTTCCATCTTATGCTTGGTTTGTCCACGATCCTATATGTTTACGTAGATGTAAATTCATTACGCAAATAGTTTTTTCCCCAATTAACTGCACCAAAATCATCTCCCAGGATCATAAATAGCGTCACGAGGATTCGCATGACGCGCAGTTGTTATTGTAAATCAAGTCAATTCTGCATTTACATGGGACTCGCTAATGTACGCACATCGATGTCTGAAAATGTCTTAGAAAGTTACAGAATCCAAACGAAGAGCTAGTGACGAATTATTGCTATTTTCTACTAATTCGAACAAAGTGTTAATAGGGTACAATTTTGTTGAAACTGCGTTCATTAGAAGAAGCTTAAAGAGGTAAAGAGGTAAAAGCTTAAAGTTTAAAGAGGTAAAATGTCGTTAAGGACCTTAGGACTAAGACTAAACCCAAGCTAAAACTGGTTATATAAACGCAAATTAAGCGACAGCAAGTAAACGGAGAACAGTCGAAGAAAAAGTTTCGTAAATTCGAATAATTAAAAATAACGAAGAAAGGATAAATAAAAAGAATGGAATTTGGTAATCATCTGGCTGACAGTAAGCAGTGTCTAGGTTGATGACTTGTATAATTTTTCAAACTCCTGTATTTCTTTATCTTATATTAACTGCGAATCTCACCTACGCCTTTTTGAAATATGTTGCGGATTCTTATTTTGCGCGCTTCGTCATTTCAATAGCTCTTTTTTAACGTGCCAAGGTTTGAAGAAAGTCGAGCACGCGTTACGGCGTAAAAATTTCACGTAAAAAATCGAATGAAAGTGGTACATCCAGGAAATTTTTGAAAATACTGCTCGTTTATTTTCCTATGATCGGCACGCGTTTCGAGAAACTGTTGAATCTAATAGCACCAGTGATCGTGAAATACGACATACGTATTACATATAAAGACAATGCGCGTATGAGCAGAATGTACATTGAAATATTGACAGTACGTATTACATGGAGGATACGCATTGATCGTGTCAAGTTGCCTCTGCACGTACGACGATATCCGAAGAGCCTTGAAACATCGACAATACTACTGATTATCCGAGGGCAGTTGTCCGCGAATGAAAAAATAATAATTTCAGGAGAAAAATATGAAAATGTGAAAAAGGCCGCAGAATATGAAAATATCTTCAGTTCAAATTGTAAGATTCAAATGGGGGGATAGAATTAGTAATAATTTCCATATGTAACATATATAAATTTTTATGTGGAAATAGCTTTGATAAAAATCAGCAAAGACCTATCTTTGAAACATCTATATTTCTTAAGCAATTTCGATATCGAGACAACGACGATTTAAATCTACGTATCTCTTCTTATCCTACGTTCGTACGGATTACGATATACATGTTGTTCTCGCATTAACGTTTGGATACAGCGTTATCTTCGCGACCTATAGTTGTTTCCTATAAGATGGAATGATTTAAATTTCGTGTTGCTAATTCTACTTAGCAGACAATACGAATTACCTAGAATCACAGCTTGAAAATAAACACTAACAAGTACATTTAATTGCATTTATATTTAATAGTCTGTTAAATTCGACCTGGTCTCTTTCTTTATATGTTTCAGTAATATATTTTACGATCGATACCAATAATCGTGCAATTGTGCGACTTTGCTCCGAGAAGTTTTTTCATACAATCGTAAATAAGGCAGATATTTAGATGATCTCATTTAGCTGAGACACCCTGTATATCGAACGTACTTGTTCCAAGCTCTGACGAAGCTAGTAGTTTTTGCGTTTGCCCGTTTTCAATGGTAGAAGCGGCAACAGCAGCAGCAGCAGCAGCAACAGCAGCGATAGTAGCAGAGGCAGCGATACTAGCAGAGGCAGCAATAGCAGTGCTAAGAGAAGCTGCGGGATTGGTAATGCTCTCCTCCCGTACCTCGCCTCGCCAATGCTTGGCTCCTGGCTCGGTGGAACTTTGTTTAACTAAGGCTAGCAAGAAGCAAACCTATTTATACTAGGTCGGACACGTTTACGTCAGTGTGCCTGTACCATGACCGCTTCTACTCTCTCTCTCTCTCTCTCTCTGTCTCTCTTTCTCTCTCTTCAGCGTCACCCTTACCCTGGAACGGTCGTGTGAAACTCTAAGCGAAGTACAGTCCTGAAAGCTGCTGATAAATGAGAATATTGTGGACAAAAAGCCTTGCTGCAAACAGAACTTTCCGTCGTCATTATGCTAATAAAGCTGACCACGACTGACACCAATGAATGTTTTAATTAAACAAGAGAAAGAAAACAGAAAAAAGAAAAGAAAGTAGATACAAATTTATGCTCTTCCTACTGTACCTATACAAAAAATTAATTCATCGTTACGCTTCCTCGCTAGCAGCATATGCATAAGTAGTCGATAAGTGCAACTCTCATTACAAATTTTACAACGACGAAAATATATTAGTTTTTTGTAAACATAAAAATATTCCTAGTTTTATTATACGTCTAACAAATTGTTAAATGACTTTTTTTCAACGAGGAAGAGATCATAGCCGATGTCCCACCTAACCGAGACGTATAGCCTATAGCCTATTTATTTAGTCTACATATTGTATATATAGGATAAAGAGAATTTCATTAGGTGAAATTAAACGGTTTCGGATAATGTACGATACAGTGTGTACAGTGTACATACATTCTGAGAGTGATGGCATTTCCAATATTTAAAATTCATTTAAAATCACCTCTATATTTTCAAACGAACCTATAATTCCTTTTATACATCGATCGATGGTTCTCTGTATTCTCTACAAGAAAGCATTAACCAACTTGGATCGTGCAGTGCTTAAAAGATATTTTAACTTTAACACTAGAACTACCACACCGGTCGAATTGACTGGTTTTACAATTTTATTTTAAAATTCCTACTTCATGTTATATTTTTTTCCACAATGATGTAACGACCTTCGCAACGATAACTGAAAGAATAATATAATGAATTTTATTTTGTTTTCCATGTATTCAAACTGAAAATAATTTTGTATCGAGGCTACTTGTAGCAACGCCAGTGAGAATGACTGGTAGTTGTCAAAGTGTAAAAGGATGCTGCAATCTGTTTATCGAACCCCAATTAACCAGATTCCCTGTTTTGTACAACCTGCCACACGTTTTTCAAATTTTCACCGCGTATCATTCGATATGACGATATCAGTTATCAGGAAAATTCCGGATCGATCGCTAGATAGCTAGATGCTAACGCTAGCAATACCACAGCAGTCGAAATGACTGCTTCTACAATTTTATAAATGTGTCAACCCTCGTTTAGGGATCATGGTCCCAGATGGATTAATAGTATCAAATATGTACTACATAACATGGAATTGCTTCTGTAAGAAAGTAATAAATCAATAAATATAAAAATATTCTATTATTGTGTATTCTTTAAAGACCAGTCATTTTCACTGGCTTTGATAGAAATAGCTTCGTGTTAACTACCGGTAGTTCTAGTGTTAATTCTGTAAAACGTACCGTACGAGAAACAAGGAAGGACAACAGACACGATATCTTTATGTTTACCTTTTCGTTCTCACCTGTTACAAAGGACAATTTCTTTACCTCTTTTCTCTTTATTTTTTATTAGCTCCATTTGTGGTAACGCTTTGTCCATTTAACGCCACAAACGACTTATCTCTCAATCGTTCATACCCGTTCTTTCTATAATCGATATACAATTCGATGTAATTAAGATTCAAGTGTCTTTTCAATGAAACAGTTTCAGTTATAACTATCCTAATATTTTTGTACGGATAATACGAAGAAAAACTAATAACGATCGATATATAAGAAAATTTACAAGTCTATTTAGCAAAACAACGAATAATATAACACGTTGACTGCCACGTGTGTCTTCACTGAAATCTCCGTCAAGCCACGCGTGCCGCAGTACCAAGCGTTCTCTGCTAGGTACTTCCATCGATATTTTAGTAATGCGAGTAAATAATTTGTTTAATAAATCATTTTCGTATTGCTTTTACAACAGTTCAATAGTTTTATTATTTCCTCTAGAATATCTTTTCAAATACCTACGACGATCCTTCGCAAGTAGTCAAATAAGCGTCACCCGAATACGGGCGACGCGGCCTACCGAAAACCTATACGGGTGATAGCGGCCCTACGGGAAACTGTGAAGTCGCCCGAATACGGGTGACTCGGCCCTGCCGGAAACTTTGCCGTCACCCAGATATGGGTGACGTGGCAGTCTCTAAAAACTATGGCAACTTTTGGGCTTTTGCCTCCTTGCTGTGCTTCCTTATTGTCGTTTCTCCCCGTCTTGTATCGCCCTTCTCTTCTCTATTATTGCTTTTAGTTCTGTTAGTCCTTCTCCAGTCTCATTTAGTATTTTTTCCATGTCCTTTGGTCCTCCAGTTATTTCACATTCTTCTATTACACGTCTCAGGTCTTCCTCTTTCCTTTTACATAGCCTGCATCTTTCTTCTCCCTCTTCTTTCCAGTATTCCCTCGCTTTGGTCTCGTTTCCACATCTGAATCTTGCTAATATTTTTCTGTCCTTCCACTTCATCCTCCCTTCTAAGTATTTTGGTAACTCTTCTTTGACGATTTTTCTGTAATGTCTGTCATATTTGGATTCCCTTATCCTTTCCCCCCCCTCTCTTCTGCTTCTCTCTTCTTTCTTGCTCTTCTTGCTCTTCTCTTGCTCCCATCTGTGTCCCTCCATTTCTCACCTCTCAGTCAACGTGACAATATAACAAAGTTGGAAAATGATCGTACAGGTGCGTCGATTAATTAAGATATTAAGAAATATATGATTCCATCTTGAGAAAGAAACCTTCGCATGATCTTTACACGCTCGCACGCAGAAGAGCTAGTAGCATGAGAATATGCACCCCACGAAGCCGTTCGACTTTTATCCGAAACACTTTTCAATATGTACGATCGACGGTGTCGAAGATATTTCAGCTTCGACTCTCGGGTTTGTATACACCGGATCGTGCGTTATTCGAAACTATTTAATTTTGCCTCGGAAAATTTTTTGTTATCCTCTATCGATTCATGGCAACAGCTTGCCCCAGTTACGCGGGGCATGCAATAAAATTGCCTTTTAAGGGAGAAATTCAGGCAGAGTATTGGAACATCCACAAGACGTTACCAATCGGTATAGACAAGGTGTGTTTGAGTCATGTTTCAGTGCAATTAGACGGGCATGAGTCAGGGTCGTAATTTAGTTATGGGGAATTCAAGAATCCAAGAATCAGATTTTGTCGAACACAAAACGCGGATCAGAAGCTCAAAGGCGTTTCATATCTTTCAATTTCGCGATTCAGATGCAGTTGTATTACGAAACAAGCTCGCTTCAAATGTAAAACAAATCTTATTTAAGGTAAGTCTTGTATGCAGTAAGTGAGTTATGTCAACGAAATTGCAGTTCGTTGACAAATGATAAATACAAAGATGGTAGGAGATACTATGCAAACAATAATTATTCTTCGCGTTATTTATATCTAAAAAGATTAAACGTTGATACAAACAATTGACTAGCATAGTTTAGCGCACCTGGTAACATGGTCGTCTTTCGTAGCCTTTCGTTTTGTTGAGGTTATTAGATGTATAATGAGAGAGACGCGTGGATAAATTATAAGGTAGAAAAATATATTTGAAATACGGAAGTGAAAAGTACAAAAAATTGAAATAATAATATGAGCTGGTCCAGATCCGCACGCTAGCGGTGTTACTCTATAACTGAAAAACCCCGAAGCCAACGTCGCCTGTCGACTGTTTATGGTCTGCCTTCGTCGCAGTCTTTTGTCTATGCGCTGTCGATGGCTTCGGTGCTTTAGAAAGCTAAAAAGACCAGATGTAGAGTTTTCTTAAAAGCGGTGACCTTCAACACGTTTAATGTAAATTATACAGCGATAAACCGTAATTAATCGTTAAAACCGAAATATCAGAGCGGATATACGTTACGGGGATAAATTTATCGACGAAGAAAGTGAATTGGACGGGAAAGTGGAACGTCGAGATGAAATTGCTAGAAAGAGGACAGAGCAATGTACATCGTACGTCGCTGTAAAACATAACATTATTTAACGTCCGAGTCTTCGAATTTCGGATATGGGTGGCAAGACGGAACACCGATGAGACTGCCAGACGTCGATTTCGATGAAACTTTGCACACGCGTTCGTTGGACGCGCTCATCTAAGAATTTGACCGTAATTCGTTCGGGCCAGTTTTCTTCTTTAAGGCAGAGATCTAGCCCTTTATCCGAGCTGGCTTTTACAGGCGAGAAATCGGGAACGCCACAAGATATGAAAAATGGTCGAAATAGAAGTTACACCGACTGTTAAAACTATAGATCCGTGCGAAACAGGTTTACACCTCGAGGCACGCTATAACTTTTATCTCAGCCATTTTTTCATATCTTTCGTCCGATTTTCGTTCCGATTTTTCATTTGTGAGCGTTTACGTAAGAAGGCCGGCTTCGATAAAAGCCGGTCGTTGTCTCCCTTAAAGTAGAAAAACAGCCAAGCTCTTAGATAGCCCGATCAAAATCAATGAAAAAACCAGTCAGACTTGATACGAATTTCAAACGATCATACATGGTAGACCAAGATAAATGGTTTATTCGTTGTCTTATGAGAAAACTTCTGAGGAAACGCGTAAGGAAACTTCTTCTCTTTGTTACAAGGAGCAAATACCCACGTAGCTTTTCCTTTAGTGATGATATTTTGACGCGATCACCGTCAAGGTCACTGACATTCTTCTCTCGATAACCCTACATTTATTTTCGGATATTCTCGTAGAGCGCGAAGAAACAGCGAAATGTCTATTGAGAAACCCACCGAATCGAGACTCGGTCTCGTCTACCGAATATCGTGTACTTGGATCTTGATTTTCTCAAAAACGAAGCTTCGAACGACGAAGATTTTACTTTTCGATTTACTTTTTCACGTAGAATCGCTGCCTAGCCGGTTCTACTACCAAATGACGGACACCCAATGCCCATTGGACAAAGTACAAGGAATGAAAAAGTTCTGTTACTGGACGTTTCTATTTGATTTGTATTTTGAGGCGTGTTTCGTAATGGTCTCGCGATAAATTTCCGTAATTATATATTGTTCAGATGTTTCTTTAACGAAGAATACCGTATGAATAGAACTTGGTTTGTCAAGAATTTGCCGATTTTGTTTGTGACTATGTATTGCGTGGTAGATAACGGCGAATATCAACGAGCAGTCGAACGAGAATGAAAAGATGCGAACGGAAAGAATTAGAAAAGAGAGGAAAATCCAAGAAGAGGAATACGGGAGGGACCGTAAACGAAACGACTGAAGAAATCAAACTACGCGAAAATTGTACGTGTTACGGTATGTTCCCTGGTAAGGTATCAGCGATTACGATTACGTGTATCTTATAAACGTATAAATGTCAAATAATATTTACACGGTCAGTTTGGTATACTTGTCTTAGTGCTGTTATTTAGTAAATAACTAGTAAGCTTAGAGTTTGCTTATCCTTTCTGTTTAATTCTGTTTTCTATAGATAGGTACAAGTAGCTATACGTCGCGCCTATATTTCTTTGTGTAGTTTAACTTTGCTTTCTCAAACAGAGAATGTACAGTTACATTCAAGGTTTTATAAAACATGCGCGGTATTACTTTCTTCTTCGCCCGTCGATCGCAACGATTAGGACAACCCCTAACTGGGAATCGAGAAAAGCAAACGAATACATGGAAAAGCACGTTTCCTTTGGAACTGTTGGTTTACCTGTTCATTCCATAATCATCAACCTATTAATCTAAAGATACTTTTTATTTAACCCTTTGCACTCGAAAGGTGACCCTCACTCACCAGGGCGTTCCGTGCTGCAACTCCAGCGGTGAGCGAGAAGCGACAGTCCCTGTCTATGTTAGATTTCGACGTCTGCAATTGACGAGAGTGCAATATTGGTTGGTAAATTGGTTCCTTAGTTCTTTATGTTCTTCGTTAGGAAGTGTAAAGTGTTAGACTTTAAAATGGAGATCAAATATTTAATCCCATATGCCTCCGAAACTAGGGTTCTGACAAATTCTGCAAAGTTAGTTTGGATTCGACGATCATGGTAAAGGTATTATAGTTTAGAAACCCTTAGAGGATGGTTTTCGGAAGTGAAATTAGCCGAAACGAAGATGAACTTGATTTCGAACTGTTGAAAAATGAGATCAATTATATCGAGGAATGCATCTTGGTGAATGCTTTATAAAATATCATAAAAGAAATACAGAAATTAATATTACAAAATCATATTTCCAAACATGTAAATATAGATAAATTATTAGAATATAATTATTTTTTGTAAGTTAATTTCTATATAAAATCATTTTACGCCAAGACACGCGTCACGTATACGCTAAATCATCCGGAGTAGCTGCTACGCCCCACCGAAAAGATCCTTGAGTGCAAATGGTTAATAACCCTGTACTAGACCTTTAACAAAGGCTACGACTATCGACATGCTGCTACATAGAATTGTATTCGTTGCGAGATGTACGACGCTGGTAATGAAGCAGCTCTCTCTTACGGTAATAGCGTTCGGAAGATTAAACAACGATATGTTTCCGTTATACGTTTATAATCGCATATGGTCGCAACTGTGAGGTCATCGGCGACTACTCTGGGCTACAGATCACGCGTGTATCATCGTTGTACTGGCATACAAGGGCGTATCTATGACGCAAAGATGCTAGTATTCTAAACTACGCTGAAATAAGCATATAGAACGAGGAATAAATCGGGGACTCGATAAGCCGGGGATAAACAACGAGTTGTGAATGTTCATTTTCATAGATACGCTCCATAGACTCCAATTATCATTCGTTCAACGATTCAGTCTGTACGATCTTACTTGGTTCGATAAGGTGTCCGGACAAGGTCCTGAACCGAAGATACTTTTCTGGGATAGATGATACACGTGATGATCGATGGGTATGGGTATGGCTAGCGATAACACGGGGCTTTGAACGTTTCGTTTTAAATAATCGTTGATAATTATAGGGAAAAAGACAGGACTATTTCGATGACTTTGAAATATGTTTTCATGGCCAACGTTCTGAATAACTTTTTTCTGTACGTGAAACCGTCGCTCGACCTTCGTTTCCGAAATATTCCTTCGATAACGTTTAGTTTCCATTACATGTTATTCCGGCATATAGGTGACCTCATTTTAACATAGTTCTATAAGCTTAACTCATCGACGCTAATCGTCTTTCATACAAATAAAAGAAGATAAATCAGTGGGTTATATTATCACGTGCGTGATTTCATTTTTATTTCGTTCGATTTTCCAAGTGTATCGTCAATTCCATTGCTACGATTTATTGTTATTTATATACAGGTACTGTAACAGAACATGTGGGGCACACATGTGCGCCAGCCGATCCTACACTTCGGGACAATGCAAAGGGTTCGTTATAAACGTACGCTCTATGCTCCGTCGACGTTTATCGCATACAACAAATTTACTCTGTAAACAGAGCAACCACCCATTGTAAACGACGAGATAATAAGGTTCACAGATTAGAGGAAATTTATCAACAAGCGGTGCCGGGTAACACCTGCCGGTGTAACCAGATCCATGAGATGACGTCTAGAGAGGAGGCTTGTCGTAAAGTACAAATTGGTCGTTTTCATCCTCTGTAAACATAATTAGATAACGCAAAAGCAAAACGGAAAATTCCTTACATATTCTGTTACGCGCTGTACATTGCGAAACGTATTTTTGTGTACAACTCCAAAACTATGATCGTACGTTATTACGCGCGAGTTACGCGTCCTCGGACATGTACACGATATCTGCTGACTGGAATTATCAGTACGCACGAGACGAATAGACGGATTGCGAGACACAGCGCGACATTTTCTGTATCGATAGATTCATTGAAAATTATTTCATGCTAGCGTTTCCAATTGCCTACTGGTAGTTACTTTAGCCCAACCCATGACTCGTTCCTCTTTCTTTCTTATTTACGTAATATTAAAAACGATGATCATCTCTCTGGTCAATCTCGAGTTAGCTCGCAGTACAGAAAAATGCGCTCGCCTACTCCAAAATTATCGTAACATGGAAGTTGTTTGCGAATATCTGGGAAACTAAGGCCGAGCATCAGCGACGCGCATAGGCAAAAGTTGTTGAGAGCGCGCCAGCTTCGACAACGTAGTTCAAGGGTATTGAAATCGATTTTTCCGTATAATCAACCAATTCTTCAAACCTAAAGCTAGGTGAGCATTTCAGAGTTCAAACTATCGAGAGTTGCACTCGAGATAGATCGCTCGCGAGTGGACACTTGGACGACTCGACAGTGACTCTCAGATAGTTGGAGACATATTCTTCGAGAGCAACTCGTGACGGATTTACTCTGAAACGGACACCTGCATTAAAGCATGATGCGAGTAAAAGGCAGCTAGGTTTTTACATCTACGATGCGAACAGTATCGTTTTCCTACTTCTCAAGCAACTTTTATTCTTAATTTGATTTACATAGAAGAAGCAATATCTTCAAACGAACAATTAATGAATATTCATCTAGGTGTACACTAAGGTGTTCAAACGAAACGTCAATGAGTGAGCAAGAGAGAGCGAAAGAGAGAGAGAGAGAATATGTAAACGATTTGTCGGCTTTATCCGATTACACGCAAGTGCACAAGTTAACCTAAATGGACGAGTAGGCTGAGAATGAGCAAATTCTTCAGGAATGATGATGTTACGTTTCTTATCGCGATTTAAAAACCTATTACCGCGACTAATCAAATCTGTTCGTTCTTACAAATACGTCGATGCGTACAGATTACGTCAGATTTATTATAACAGGCAAGAGCAACTTTAATTCAATCTGATACAATTTTGATCGACCTATTATTTCATTTCTAATAATAACAAACGATATAAATAAGAGACGAAACGCCGCTTAAGCAAATTATTTCGTTTAGAAGTTATCCTTGTTTCGATACAACCTGGGCACAATATACAGGATGACTTGTTGTTCAGTGGCGCTAAAAATACGATATTATACCGTGTATTTCATAAATCTCAAATTGTATCTTGTTAACATATATCTTCATAACATGTAACGTGTATCTTATTATGGCAATATGCTTACGCAACTAATGACGTTAGAGAACGATAAGGATAAACCTACACAAACATATATCTCGTGAATGAATGAACGTATAAAATAGTCTTAAATGATAATAACAAACCGATCGATAGCACGAATCTTGCATTTGATAAAACGAAACGTTGTCGACTTGAATGGGTAAATGTCAGTGTTTTAATTTTTTAACGAGTATGTCGTTAGGCGAGATTCTCTGAGTTTGGTATTTCGATACGATTTTAAAGCAACTGAGAAACGTACGTATCATACAATAGAAGTACGCTTAGCGAAGAATTAGCATACAGCGTGAATAGCAAGTAGTCTTGAACGTACGATCAGTGCTAGAGACGTGCTTCGGTATAATAATATATAGCGAATAATTGACTGTGCACATACATCTTTGCACGGTGTATGATTCCAATAAATATTTTGCAACTTCTATGTGTTCGTACGAACGCGACAGTGCTGTCTCGTTGCAGTGCCAATGAGATTTGTTCACAATGTTTCGTAAAAAGTTTCTAATAGTATCCGAATGCTTTCGTGAGCCACGTTTAAGCTTTACAAATTCATCCACCTTCTATAGAAGGTAAGAGAAGCTCCTAGTGTCATCTTCTAACTAATCGTAGTCTGTAATTCTGACAATTACAAGACTAGCACTTTGGAAGAGCGAGGAGAGAATATATAAGAAATACAATACTTGTTTACCACGTATTGTTTGCAGTAGCATTTACGGTTTTATACTTAATCCTTTAAGCCTTTGTATCTAATCTGTCAGCAAGCAGAATTTTATCAACCGTCCAATCGTAAAGTGCGATTATGAGAGAAACAAGCTACTAAACAATCCTATTTTGCTCATAAACGATTATAAACGATAATAAAGTAATAGTATCTATAATATTTTTCTGGCACAACGTTAGAAAACGTACATATGCGATATTATGGGGATCGGTGTGCAACCTTTGAAAAGTAGGGAAAGAACGTCATCAGCCAAGCAGCGGATTTCCATGCTGTTATTTGGATCTATAAACTGAATCACAAAGATGCTGGTAGTGCAGAAATATAACGTGCATACGCGTGTCGTAACTTTCAGTAATATCCAATATGCAATATAAATTGTTGGCTGGATAAAGATTTCAATAAATTTGCATGCATCGCTTTATTTATGGTATTTATGTAGCAATATGACACATATAATAGGTTGTGTTATACGAACGTGTGAAAAAAAATGATTAAAGATAATTCGCAACAAGCGACACATAAACGACAGCAAGACGAATAATATACGTACAGCCAGTTAGAAAAGTCTACATAGCACATTCCTCGAGTATAGTACATTATAATAAAGACGTTAGGTCCAGAAACATTTTTCACGCATTCAGGTGCACATTATAGCACCACACAAAGGATATAATCTAACAAACACGAAGATGGTACCCCGCTGGGGGTAGCCACCCGCCTGATAATCAAAGAGCAAAAAGATTCTACCAAATGTCCAAATTGGACAAATTGTGAATATAAAGTATTAAATAAAAAAAAAAAAAAAAAGAAAAAGAAAACATTATAGCACCTTGATCGAGAAAAGAGAAGTCAAGAAATGATAAAATACAATGTTACAAAAATGACATACATCTGTTATATCTGCGTGGAATCGCAAAAGGCTCGATGCTGTATCGATATCTCGTAATACGTTGATATTATATCAATAATTTTGCTATTTCTTCGCAATTTTATTCCAATGGCTCAATTTTCTAAATTCCTTTTAGAAATACATCAACGTTAGCACGAATAACGATTCGTCGACGAGTCAGACAGAAATAAGACGGTATATGTAATAAGAAAGGCAACTAAAGGATAGTACTTTACGTAATTATCGGGTATTTATTAGGTATCATTTTAGACTTCATCGTAAACCAAATGATCGTTAAAAAGAATGAAGATGAAGAAAGAATGATGAACTTATAGACGAAATAAAAAATGTAGAAACAGTCGTAATCATGTTGAGCGCATAATATTTATACGATAGGATTTGCAGATTTCCAACGAGTAACCGGCGTTCTTTCGAGATTCGCGAAATTTTCTAATTTTCTCTTCCAAGTAAAATACTTTAATCCCAGACCATTTGCTAAAATTTTACTTCACCCGGTATAATGCCACGTTGGGTTATAAGCTTGGTCGTAGACTAATGATCTCGAGGTCTGCGGTTTTTGCCGGCATTCTACAACATTCCCATTCGACTGGATTCTGCTCCGGAGGCTCCATGATATTATTTTCTGTCTATATAGCATTGTGGAGCACGCATTACTCGAGTTTCAAAATTTAAGCATCGTAGATATCAAGTTATATTCTATTATTATTAATTCACATCTTTAATTAATATCTATCTCTTCCGTTTATTCCGTTACATTCCGTACTATTCTTTTATGTATTTATTGTCGGAGAGAGTAGCAAAATACATTAATTCCAAGTGCAAAAGCCATAGGACCTGGTCTCGTGCCGCATGAAACATTGATACAGTGACTAACGAGAGTATTCCAACGCTCGTACAAACTTATTTCTATCATTGTCGCCAGACACGTGATTGTATTAATTAATTAACCGAACTATAATTTCGTCCCTCTTTCCTCTCACTCCCTCTCGTTTCTTCAATACGAAGGTAACATCGTACACGTTAATATCTCGTGCATCGTGTCATCAAAGACGAAACGTGGCGTATTGAGCGTTGGCGGGAAACAAAAGTTACTTCGAAAGTTAGGAAAAGCGTACAAGTGTCGCAAAAGTGGGAAAAATTTACAACGTTGAAAGATGTACGTACGGCTAACGACGTCAAAAGGTAGAAACGAAAGCAGAAATGTAATTGAGAATTGCTCAACTACTTCGAAAAGTAGAAAATCTTGAACGCGATTGGAAAGTGAATGTACCAATGGCTTCCATAAATCAGCGATGAACGAACAATCAAGTACGTGGATCCGTATAATGCTGCTGGTCGACGACGACGCAACAGTAGAGCCACCCTTTTGTTCGTGTTCCGGTCTTCAAATTTTTGTTCCGACTTCTTCCAGAAGAAGAATACTTTACCGCGTTGCTGTCAAAACGAAAAGGAACGAGCGCATCGTCTTACGGGTACAGTTTTTGCAGATTATTTCCTAAACTGAATACGATATCGAAGTAGTACGTTGGAACAATGTTTGGAACAACCCGTACATGTTCCATTTTCAAGAAATGGCTGGCTGGTGAAAGATTCACCTTTTTCGCATTGTTTGCGGAATCTTTCGAGACGATTCGTTATTTCTTTCGCACAACGTAGAACAAACCTACAACTTACAGCAAGGAGGCAAAAGCCCAAAAGTGGCAAAAGCCCAAAAGTGGCAACAGTTTTTAGTCATTGGTTTTTAGTTTTTAGAGATAGAATAATTTAAGGCTGTGCAATGCAATAGAGTGGATAAGAGGAGAGGTAGATATATAAGAAGCGAAATAAGCGTAAGAGATGTAAAACCGAAAGTTCGTCCAAAGCCGAAAGCCACGGACTAAATGATAATAAATAAAGTTAAAAAACCTACAGCTTGGAGGAAGAACAAAAAATTGTTAATTTAAAAGATGGGGGTTAACTTTGTACAAGTGACGTTGTCAGTGTCTTGGTGGTCCTAGCTTTTGGAAGTCTATGTCGACGTATTTCGATAAACAGATACCGTTAGTATATGTGATATTTTCACATATTTCTCGGCTCTTGCTAATATTCCGGTGGCTACGGAAAGTATCTGTATTTACGCTTATTTTCCAATAAAGTGTTTCTTCGTCAAGCTTCGCATTTCATTTGCATAGAACATATTCGATTTTTCGGTGTTCGTAGTAGGAAAGTACTACCAAGCGATATAAATCTTAATAAGGTTGGACTTGATCAATTACCATGTAAGTACCATAATAAATGCGATAGTGGAGAAATACTTTTCCTAACTACTACATTTTTCTATATGCGGAATTACCTTTGATTATATGTTCTTTAAAGAACAACGCGTTTCTTTTGTAGCTACTTTTATTCAAAATAAATGAAAAAAATCAGAAAGCGTAAAATTACGAAAGATATTAATAAGATGATCGACTTTGAATTGAACCCTGCTGCGATTCTCCACTCTTTATATCCCAATCTCGCCCGTTTTAACAAAGAAAACAGATTTCTAACAATAACAATTTAATGATCTAACAACGATTCAAAGGAATATTTTATATAAAATCGAAACATTAAAACAGAGAAATCTTTGCTTACGTTCAACTTTTTTAACCGTCTTCATAAAAATATAAAATTGCATGAATATCCGCGGCCTACGCGCGAGTCTACATGCGAGAGAACATCGGAAAAGTTAAACCGATCAACCTTTCATCAATTTCACAATTTCGTTGCATAAATCGACACGACCGATGTTCGATGCTACACTTTCATGGTTTATTTATTGCGAGATGATGGCATAGATAATGGCAATTTCCAAGGTAAATTTAAAAAATTGTATTTAAAGAAGCAAGCGAGAAGATGACAGTTTTCAAAGCGTAAAAAGAATTTGAACACATGCGTGCGGTAAAATCAAATGGTAACCACCGAAATTGTAACCTATCAACCTTTTATCAATTTCATATTTTCGTTGGATAAATCGACACGCCCGATGTTCGATGCTATACTTTTATGGTTTATTTATTGCAAGATGATGGCATAGATAATGGCAATTTCCAAGGTAAATTTAAAAAATTGTATTTAAAGAAGCAAGCGAGAAGATGATAGTTTTCAAAGCGTAAAAAGAATGTTACCTAGGAAACTCTAACAGAATGGTAACTAAAACTTTAACCTAATGTAGCGATTTTTAACTGTTCTTGATCGTGGCACGCGTGAACTAATTACTAGAATTCTACGGCACGTGAAAAGATATATCGCAGACTGTTGCTTTCGTTTAACAATGTTTAAAGAAAATGAGGTCGGTGCCCCTGCTGATCGAGCAGTCGAATATCGCGTGTCTTAAAAATCCCTGCGGCGTACGGCTTGAAAATGGCGATCCTAATGGAAGAACTCAAATCCCGTTAACTGAATAGATATTTTACGAGGAAATATTAACAATTTTTTCAGAGAGAAACTACATATTACGATAAAGGTGGAATATGGCAGCAGAAAACCGAGTTAAGTAAGACCTGCAGGTGTTGGAAATGTTCGTGCAGCACGCCAACGCGCTGGAACGTTGATTTTACAGTAACAATTTTCCAAATAATTTTCAAAATAATTGTCCCGTACCTCTTCACTGAAAAGCTAAATGAAAAAATGATTGAATTTCATCGAAGAATATATCGATGAACAGTGACATTTCTAGATGAAAGTAAATTTGATATTTCAAGCGGCGGTATTTACATACTTACGTATTTACGTATTTACGCACGAAGCAAAAAAGCTATTTAAATAAAAACGAAGTAGCGCTGAGAATTTGTTACAGCGTAGTGTTGCATGACAATTAACGATACAAGTACGTGCATATATTTTCAAAGAAAGTCTAAGTTATCGTAAGATCTCTACCTCTAACGCGTGACAACGAATCAAAGTTCGAGTTATAAAAAATGCAAACTAGGAATTTCGAATATTCGTACGATCGTCAATGCTTAGATGCTTAAACGGACGATGGTTAGAGAGATCTATGTCGCGCCTCCTCCACTAAGTTTCCCGATACAAAACGTTCGTGCTAATTCCGCTCCTCCGTTAACCAGCCTAAAATGTAATAATTAAATAAATAAATAAATAAATGTAATAAAAGTTTCCCTGTCGAATTCGAATATCGTTGTCTCTGTATAAATCCATCGCCTTGCGTGAAATTCTTCTACGCTCGTCGTACAACGACCTATCTGGTTCCTTTCGCAATTCGAAAAATCATTCGTTTTTACAATATATCTCGTTAGAACACTGCGCTATCTCTGTATTCGTCGTTTCATACAAGAAGGGATAATTGAAATATCGTGTGGCTTAGTCTACGAGAATACGAACCACGTATAGCGCGCCATTCCACCTTCCCACCGAGCGGTTTTCCTTCCACGCGTTAAGGGTACAACCGATCGCGTCAGAAGAATCCTTCGCCAGAGCAATATCAAAACGGTTTTTCTTACGTAGCAGGGTCAATCGCCGCGACCAGAAACATCGGCTGTTTACAAAATACTCTGCTCGTGTGCAAAGTTGTATATCGGTGGCAAGAGCGTGAATACGCGACTCGAGCAACACGAAAGACGCGCTAACCCCAAGTGTACATAGCCGGCAATAGGAAAATGCCGATTAACCCACCTGGGTATATAAGATAAGAAGAATTGACAAGACGTCTGTCTTAGCGAAGAACAAGGGTTATTTGCCAAGGAAATATAGAGATCGTGAAACATATGGACAACCCTCTATCGCGCACCCTCCTCTCATTTTTTAATCCATCGATCGACCAATTAAATTTATCTAGACGGACAGCAGTAGACGTGCGACAGTCTGGTGAAGCCAACTACGATGCCGACGAATTCTTTTCCTTCCGCTGCGTACGGCTCTTTTCCGAGGATCTCTAAATCCAATAGTATGAATGGTTACTTATCGCAGTTCCAAAGACGACTATTACTAAACAATTTCTTCCTAACGATAATACCATGAATCTTGAACAAAGAAGAGATAGATAATCCTATTTGTTTTGTAAATTATCTCCTCGGTCTTCCTCATTTTGTTTTCGCAACAACATGTTATCGATAATAGCAACGAGCTAACTGGATTCAATTTGATCGTACGACGATATAAAAACAGAATCGAACTTTGAAGCCAGTTTACTTTTGTGCCACATCAACTCCGAATACTTATATTATCTACAAAAGTCGCGACCGAACTTACGCCGCGTGTTAACGAGGTCAAATGGAAAAAAAGAAGTTTGCCTAAACTTATCTCCGAGAATGATTTATCGAAGAGTTAGTTGATCTTTTAAGACTCGCGTTATAAGGAATCACAATTGCTTCTTATCGACAGTAATCGTTTACGCTATCCGATGTACAGCGTGCAGAGTGCAGGGTTGCCAGAAGAAGGGCCCACATGACGTCACATTACTCCCACTGTCGCTCTACAGCTATGTCGCTTGTGTCACGTGGCATGAATTTCGTCTTACGTCTCTTCGCGTCGCGACGAGACAACGGCAACGTTGTTGGTCCTGCCACCTCCATTCGTATACAGCAACGTGTAGACGCGACGAGAAGAGTAGAGTAGCAGAAGGGGCGATATGACGTCGTGTAGGCCCTTCCTTTGGCAACGCTGCTCGAGCCCTCTATCAGCCGTTGTGACGTCTGTTCGGGGTTGCCAGACGATTTCCTTTCTGAAATTCAGCGATTACCTGACGTCACATTACCCCCATTGCCACTCTACAGCTACGTTGCTCGTGTCACGTGACGTGAATTTAGAGGTCCTACGTCCGTCGGCGTCGCATCAGCGATATTACCCCGTACTCCACACGTCCATTTGTCTACGGTACGAGTTACGACATCGCTAGACCACCAACTATACCAGTTGCCCTACTGCCACCAGTATTTTTTTCCTCCATTCCCTCAGTCTGATAACACTGTGATTATTTCACTTCGTGTGCAATTAAAAAATTGCGATTAAAATCAATGACTACGTACTTTCTGAATTACGCGATATGCACTTTGCGTGCGGCGAAGTACGACTTGCACTTGATGAGTTTCCAAATCGGCACTATCCACAAGGGAGAGTTCTTCGAAAATACCGATCGCAGATTAAGAGAATTTGGATCTTTCCGCGAATGTCATCGCGTCCGATCGAATCAGATCCAACTACCAAAACAATCGATACAAATTTCCCAACCCTTCTAACCCTTCGATAAATCATTTTCGAATATGTTTACACGAATTTGTTTTATTCTTCACTCTTGTTCGCTTGATCTCATTAACACGTAGTGTGAGTTTGGTCCTGACCAATTGTCGTTTACCCCTACTCCCACTTTCGAAACAATCATAAAAATAAGCTCGCGCATTGGCCGAAAAATCGCAAATATAAATAAGATCGTATCGCTATATGGTAGTGACAGTGGCAGCGAGGATACGATTTAAAGGAGTCATCTGGCAACTCTGGTCCTCCCGACCATCTCGAACTCCCTCTATAATGATATTCCCAAAGCTTGCAACAGCGTTGAACGCAGCAAGGTTAATCGCGACAACGCAAAGGCACGTTTAAGTTGTAACTATCAATGGCGCCAAGTACGTGGCAAGCAGGTTGATACGTTCATTGACTGGAACCGAAGCCTCTATAAATATTTCGAGAAAAAAGAAAAAAAGAGAAGAACGAAGCGGTACTTTGAAACGAACAGCTGACTGAAATCTAAACGCGACAGATTCCAAAGCTCTACTTTCGAGTAGCTACTTTCGAAAATAAAAAAGGTATTCCCGAATGGAATAGAAACTTTAATCCGCTTAAAATCATTCTTCCCAGTTCTACATAGATGCAATCGCGAATATTAATATAAAATTTCTATGGACACTGTTCGATCGCGAGTCTACAATTTCGTTCAATTTGTCCAAGTTTGTTAGAAGAATTCAACAAAGTGACAACGCCTTTGCGTTTCTCGTCATTTGATACTCGTAAGGGATTCGATTAGTTCGAGTATCGAAGTGCTTATAAGTAGATTTCCGCGAGTAGAAATTCGCGATAAGCACTGGGAACTAGCTTAAAGAGTAAAGACGGGATACTTGGCTAGTTCGATGAACGCGCCATTGTATCTTACGAGTAGCATGTAAATTCTATGAGGTAAACCTCAAGTATCCTCTTTGACTCGGATTTATTTAATATTTATTAATTATATTGAATATTATATTGAACTTGGCCCCATCGGCGATATAAATTATGGTGAGTTTTATGGAATTTTCCGATGACGTATAAATATTACGATAGCGAGCATAAAGAGCAATTGACATTTCACCGAGACATATCGATCTCTTTGGACAATTCCGTTCCCTTCGTGCAACACGATAAACATTATGTCCATCGATCAGAATGTTTTCATATCTTGTTTTCTAAGCCGGACCACCGTGGAACAACCGCGGAATAGAACATTAGCTCGAATATAGATATCGAGTATATATATATATATATATTAGACAGATTTCAGGCTAAAGGTAAGCGAGTAAAGGTTGAGAGATAAAGCTATCGCGTGTTGCGAGACCATTTCTCGCAAGTGGACGAGAGTTGATACTTGCGCCATTTACTTTGAAATGAATACAAAGTCTGAAACGCTAAATCTCGCTCTACACTCTTGAAACGTGTTGCGATGTACTTTGCTTTCGTGAAATTTGTGTCAATTCGTTGTGCGATAGCAACGTTGGAACGCGTGTTTCAAGATATTCGATTACTTTCCAACTTCAACGTTATTGTCGTTAATTTATATCAGCGACCACGTTGATCATAAAAAATACAAAATTGAGCGATTGGTTTCGATATCGATTCACCGATACGGATCTACGCGCGTCGTAACATGCATCGTGAGAAACCGACGTGTCGACGATATGTGTGCGTCGCAACGTGTTTCGACGTGTACCGGGGCCCTTTAAGAATTATCGCATATATACTATAGTATGTGGCGAACGAGGTGTTCCACCACGATCTCGGAATACAAACGATGAAATATAGTTAATAAATCGCGAAATTTAACGAAATATGGCTAAACGGTCTAGAAACACAGCCGAATCTCCGCGATAGTCTACGAATCGGAGAAGACATCACGTGCTAGACCTTTCGCAGCTTTCATCAGAACAAAGCGCTTAAGAGTTAAACGGATTTCAAGTTGAAAAGTATAGAGGAATACAGTGCTATTTTGTCGTGTCTATTGTTCGTACAACGATATGTAACGGATGTAACGAATAAATCTTAATTGAGATTTCATAAGCTTAATAAGAAAAAAAAACATCTCATTTGCTTGTAATCTCCTGGATACATATTATCATCGACGTTTTAAGTCTTTGTGGTAAGAAAGAGAAGATTACGATGAAAGTGACGATGAAATGCCTTTGTATTTTGAGATGTTTATGGCATCAGCGAAAGGACTTGTGATTAGATGGTTCGATACACAAGACAGAATATGATTCTACTTTGTTCGGTGTACCGACAGAATTTTAATTTAGCTATAAACAAAATGTAGAACCCATAGATAATTTGAAAAATATTATGTTTACGTTCTATTATTCTTTGTAATTGTTATTGCATTATTGATTTTCAAATATATATATATATAGAGAGTAATAGTAATATATAGAGAGAGTAATAGTAACAAAAAGAGACGGGGGTTGTATTATCCGAACAGTTACGCGTTAATTCGGATATGGAAGGTTCCGGTATACGGCGATATAATATAGGTTATGTTTTTCAGTTTCGTAGCAAAACGATGATACTGTGGCATAAGCATACCTCAGTCCCTATTCGAACTACAAATTACCAGAAATACCTACGTAAAATAAAAAACATACTGTATATCGTCGATTACAAAAGAAAAATTTTATAGGTTATAATTAATTGTATACATCTATAATTGAAATGATATTATATTTGGTATTTATATAGATGTTTATATTCAAACTGAATTAGAAATTTTCGTACTTAATCGTTACACTTCTTAATGACGATTCGTTAACTTATCAAACTAATAATATCAAAATTTAGTCTATTTATCGATAACGGTAAAAGAAAACCTACCTTAAATCGATATATATATATATATATAAATAACTTTACTTAAGGATATTTGTACAAACAACAGCGAAAAATGCTGACACGATAATAATAACAATAAAATTATACACCTATAATAAACAGAGTATTTGTAGATAGTTGAAGAACATGTAAAGATACGAGGAGATACGTGAATGTTACGACTATACAAGAACGTATTTCTTAGACGCGTCTCGTACAAAGAGATTCGTATCAAACCGGACATACCGATGTAACTTTTATAGCTGTTTCCACGGGAATTGGAGTAAATTACTAGTATGCTTGTCGGCTCTCTTTGTTATGGAAGTTTTCGCTGTTATTCAGAATTTGGACTTTTTGCCTATACGTATGTATACATCCCTTGGCTAAACATAAGAACGCCAAATCAAATATTTGTAGCATCTGTCCTTAGAAATTTTCACCATATTCCAGTATTACAAACTGATGCACCTCTTTTTGAATTTCAACCGCTGGTTTTATCGTTATTTATTTTCTGTTGCGTGTTCCTTCGACGCATATTTGAAGGGCAATTGATTGGTATTTAAGAGTAGGCGAAAGGGGCAGAAACGAGCGGTCCTGACAGCACCTTTAAAGTCGGAAGAACCGATGACTAGCAACTGGCGAGGGGCCCTGAACTTCGTGTAAAAGGTATATACCTACTGGTCCAGAGCGCCCTTGCCTTCGCTTCGTCAGTTTTTTCATCGTCTGCTCTCGGACTGCTGCTTTTAAAGCGATCGTCACGGGCACCGCGCTTTTAAGCGGCTCTTTCACAGCAGGTGTGCACGCATGTCTTGCATGCTGTCGTTTCTACTATACTCGCGCTATTTTCCTTCGATAATATTTCTCCCACTCGTTAAAACCTTACTCGTGTAACTGGTGTGCGCATTGAAAGGTTATACGGTAACGATGCATATACGTAGACGAACGAAAATTGTCACGCGCCTCTGATTAACTAAAAATACTTGTCCGTTCTATTGCAACGAGTGTCTTGCCTAATACGATGGCTCCGCTCACAAAAACATGTATGTTATCTGCTTCTCGTTTATTACAATTTAGTTGGACAAACGGTTTAATTTTCTGTGTTTTCCATAAATAAGTTTTTCATAACACGTATAAAATGAATGTTGCAAGAACATTAACGTTAATATTTTATCTTCCTCCGTCGAAATAATATATTTTCTCAGTATTTTTAACAAACTAAGAAACGGTTACAATCTATTTCCTTCTAAACGATATAGTTTCTATCGTCATGCCTGCCCGTCGCGAGTAAGTAGTTGACCTTTAAAAAATATATTTGTGTTTATAAAATGGAAAACAGTAATCCTCTTTTAAAAACCCAATGAATCATACTTTGTAGATTTTGACAAGGATTGTCCTGTTTAGACGAGCTAAAAGCTGCACGGCATTTTTGTCAACTTGACAATATAGAGCGTATTCATAATATCGACGAACCTCGTCAAATTAATTTGCAACTTTAAAAGTTTCTACACACTTTGTTCCGTTACGTAACGTTTTCATTCCTTTTTACTTTAAAATGTTTAAAAATTATTACGATATACACTTTTGTACGTATTATATACACGTATATATTATGCAATAAACGGAAAATATTAAAAATAAGCACTGCAGAAGAAACGTCGATATTTTGCTAGCATTTTGCGGATCTAAGCTTTCTTAAAGATTTTACATAAAATGGGACGTATACTTTACATATAGCTTATATTATATATTATATATGTTATAAGTTCATAAAATAATAAGAATAGAATTACACTTTTTAATGCAAAAGTTACAAAAGATTCGTAATGTATCAATTTTAATCTTTCTTTTATTCGCCATTGTATCAATTGTTCAATTTTGACATAACCCAACCCTATTATTAGGAAGATTTATAAAGTTAACCTATAACATTCTTCTAAATAGTCAGAGAGAAGAAATTTTCGAGACAGATTCATTTCAAAGGTTGATTAAAATTAAAAAAGATTACTGTTGTCTCTAATTAGAGAAAAAATACCTCGGTACATCTGCTTTTCCGCCAAGAACGTTAACATTTTTATAACATTTGTGTTTTATAAGATGTATGTGTTTGTCTTGTCTGATAAGTAGAGTGCCGATTTTTATACATCTATGGGAAATTTAACGGTGCCAAAACGAGTCACTATATTAATACATCATAATTTACTGTAACATTTATAATAAAATTCAATGTTCTTCGATGATATGATCAGAAAATTTTGAATTTTTTAAAAAAGAATATCTGGTACTACCCAATAACTTTATACATCTCTTTAATCAGATATCCGTTATATAGTATCGACGTAAGCTTATCGAAAGAACAATGAATATTTTCATTTGTTGCAAACAAGTCTAATAGGACAAATGTCCTATGGAAATATATGCATAAAAGAGAATGAATAATCGTTTGTAGATATGTATATAGTACATTTACAGTAAATTTACATTTTATTAATTATATAAATACGGTGAGGTCACTCGCGCGTTCCATTGTACATGTAATTAATCGTAACAGCGAGCTACTTCTATTGACATAAATAGTACACAGAAACGATGATCTTACCTGACAAACAGTTGTTCTTGATTATTTACTCTCCAGGATACCACAGTAGCTCCTGCAAAATGAAAAATTTCGATCAAAATCTTAATTTAACATTTTCTTTGCTATCGTTCACGAAAATAATAAACTTTCTACTGTTAGTTCGAATAAAATTGAAGTGTACGTTTGTCATTTAGCTAAATGTCATCCATATTCAAAAATTTGAGGAAAACGTACGGTGTGTTTACAATGACGATGCCGCGAATAAACGGCCACTTTAAAAGAAATGTCGAAATGCATTTAATGTATGAAAATACATGGCAAAATTGATTGCAACGGCACGTTAAACTTGTAATTGAACTGCAAACGTTTAATGACAACGTAGACATATATAAATTAGTAGATACACGACACACGTATAAAAACAGCACAAAAACTGGAGGTTAGGCTTGAGTAAAGGCGCGCACACACTTTGTCTTCCTCTTGAACAAAATATAAAAATACGACACAGATCTGAGAGCGTTACGTTGCCGATATATCTTATGGCACGTTCTTTCAAGCTGTGTTCCCACGCGATCAGTTTCTGTCGAAATTTTTATAGCAACACCTCATGATGATGTGGAATATTGCCTTTCGGCGTAAAGATGATTCGACAAGTGTGTGTATGTGTCGTCGTCGTGTGTGATGTGTGTGTGTGTCGCGCGTGTCGTGTGTGTATGTCGGTATGTGTGTCGTGTATGCTTGTATCGTTTCTTTACACGTTAAGTTAAGAAGATTTTAATACAACTCGATAGTCAACTCGTAAATCTAATGGTTTGTAGCAATCTGCACGCGCGCACACACCGTGTAAATTAATCGTGCAGGTGGTATTGTTGCCTCTGTCGAGTACGACAACGCTGGTAGCCGCTGCCATGTTTAAGTCGTGAATGCGCCGCCGAATCCTCGACCAACGCAGTCAACCTTTGTTCAATGCCCCTAGTTTACCCCCACCATATTTCGATTTACTACTTTAATACACAAGTCATTCATCCCTTGGTGCCCTCTATGGGCAGCCACTGTAACTTTGTATACAAGCAACATTTCGATAAGAACGATATTCGACAATGAGAACACGATTATGGAAAAAATAAATTGTTTTACTCAATGTTGGTATATTTTGGTAGAAATGAAATTGTTTTATAGTTAATGCTGTACAGATATCGAATATCTTGAATATCGCTAAATGCACCTATTTTCTCTTCGTTTCCTCACAAAAATCAGTACCGCATTAAGTGCGAATGGTTCACACCAACAGTTAATATTTTTTACTATTTACGAGTTTTATTAGAATAAGAGGTGCATTACGTACAAGTTAACACGACTATTAACTATATGTAATGTCTAATTAACAACTATTAACTATTTTTAATAATAACGGAACAGGTCCATCGACAAAGATAAGCTATATTTTATTTTATTCGAAGATTAAGTACAAATAAAAAAGAACAATATGTTCGTTAACACGCGTTTGATAAATTGTTTTATTTATAAACGTAATTAAAAGAACGTAAACGCTGGTTATTCGTGATTTGATTTTTTAAATTCCCGCCATAGTCTAGCTATGGACCAATCGTATTACGCAATTGGTGTATTTCCGAACGGCAACATTGGGTTTGTTACGTGAGTTGAAAACATGGCATCATTGCAACAGTAGGTCAGAAGACGGGACCGGTTGACAGAAAGTTTGCTATTCTACTACGATTATGTGTCGTTCGTTGCGTAGTGTCATCGTGCGTTATATCGACTTGACGAAAAAATTACTGAAAAGTCGCGTGTCAGCGACAGTTATAATCATTTACGGCAAGAATAACGTGAATCGAAAGTAATTAGCTGGCAGTGTGTGGTGCTGTGGGGCAGGAGACGATGAGGGTCGGGGGGATAATTCGGGTGGCGACTTGAGGGCAGAAATGTTGAAATTTGGTAGTAAAAGTGACGTTACGGTGGTGCATCGCGCCACTATTCGACTTCTAGACGACGCCGAAATTATCCACTGCGACTTTCAGGTGAGATACTGGTTAACTTGTCACCTTACACTAGTCAACTATTGACGATGCTTGTACACACGCTTTTACCCCTTTTCTTCCTTGTTGCCGGTAACGATCGTTCGGCTTCAAACAAGCCAAGAGTTTTTACCGGTTTGAGAATGCCTAAAATATACGTATGTAAAGAGTCGAAAAGATTTTTCATAGAGGCCAGTGTCTCGATTCCAGCGAAACAAGCATTTCGATCGATCCCAGAAAATGACCGCTGCAACCGTTTGTTCATTCAAAATTCTTTTTCCTGTTAATCACGACTTGACGAGCTGACTCGATGTAAAACAATTTTTTAATTATGCGAGAGATTTAGCGGTTTCGTACTTGTGCTTTATAAACTCGTATACCTGTAATCAACAATATCTTTTGTATCCTATATAGTCATTTAATAAAAGCATAGCAGTATAGTAGTATAATTAGGTGAAGATGTCATATCTTGCTGTTAAAAGCTTCTCTATTGCGGGGCGATGACATTTTCGATCTTGTCTTGGTTATAATATTTTAAGCCCAAGATTTCATTATATTATGTAATTTTTCAATAAACTGAATGTAGTTTCGGTACGGTTACGGTATATTCCCGAGTGACAACCGACTCGAATTACGAAACGTATTTACATTGATATTTCACTCGTACTGTCTACTGTGTAGGTAACTTGTATATGTGCGTATGTATGTATATAGGTACACACGTATACAATAGTATCGATGGTTTTCTTGGGCCGCAAGACCACGTGCACGCGTATCGACAAGAACGTTACAATATTATGGAATACCACTTTAATAACTACATACGTATATTTTTGGCATTAGATACTTTGATATCAACTGCCACTGCATTTTTTCATTTTTGCTTCATTATCTTACATTATAAGTAATAAGAAAGAATGTATGCATATGAGACGCTCATTCAGGGAAGTGTATGTATATTTCAAATAGATGTTGTCCGAACATCATAATTTCCAACAACTTATTAACAAATATAGGAGAATGATAAATGTGCGAATGAAGTACGCTGTACATTCATTGTACGCATATGCACATACATATGTGTATATATGCGTTAACTTTATGTATTTGTAATTCGACTATGGATTAAAGATAAAATGTTACTTTCATCAAACATTGAAAAAAGAATATACTGTAAGAAAATTAAATGTTGAACGGGTATCGTCGAGTAATTCTGATCGTTTTTATAACTATAATTTACAATGTAATTAAACTGACCGTGCTTATAATTTCGACTTACAAGTTTAATATTTCATATTATTTTTAAGATTCTTTTATCTTTTTTTTTCACCTTTTATATTTATATATTTAAATATTACGAATAAAATTAAATATGTACATATATTAATTTATGTACCTGATTACATTTGATTAACACTAATACTAAATATATTTGTTTGCAAATGTATTCTACGTATGTAATGTTTCAAACACTTTTACTTACTTAATTAACTTATTTTTTCATCATTACTACGTTGGCTAATATTTAATTATAGATATAGCGAGTAATACGAGTTGTTTAGATGTCTGTATCTTCGCGCTTGGGTATTTGTCAAACGAGCATTCGGCAAACCCATTTTTGTTACTTATTATGTTTGACATAATAGGAATACGACATTCCTTCTATATATTACAATTTATACGGTCAATCACGAAAGTCTACGTATATCTATCGAGCTTTTTGTTACTAGCTTACCAAAGAAACTGAAAACGCACTTTGTCAGGAAATTATTCTACTTGTATATCGATGCAATTATTATTAACGTGTGTTCCTAAAGAAGCAATTAAATAAATTACACTGTTTAACTGGAAAAGATATTGGAACAAAATTACATCGACGAAACGTTTCATTTTTCCAACTATAAGGAGACATGACGTTATTGACGCTTACATAGTATCTGCAAGATATTAATTCGATGTTGAGGCTACTATTTTTGTGATTTCATACAGATATAATAGGTGTATGTAATACTTGTAACGCTCTATTTTATATCTTTGTTTTCTTCTTTTTCCTTCATTCATGTATCAAGAAAATTCGTGGAGCTAACATTCTTATTGTGATTTATTATGTTTAAAGAGTGTATACATGTGTGTATATATATATATACTTTTGATGACGAGACTCACCGTATATATATTTATATCAACATATCGTACACACTATAGTCGATAAAGCAGTGATATAGCCTGTTTGAACAATTCGACAACGTTGTGTTTCCTCTTCTATGAAAGTCGCAAGATATAATTATTTATTATTAGTGACAGAAATACAGTATCATTGAAAAGTATCCGGCCACTTGCTTATCTCTGACAGGATGTAATTAAATCGAAACGATCTGCGATGATTTTCCTGTTTATCATTGTTACAGCTCTGCTAATGAAACATCGTGACACGCAGAAATAAAATCTATTTTGCAAACTGTTTGTTTTCGGGCTGCTCAAC
Source organism: Bombus pyrosoma (assembly GCF_014825855.1). Lineage (NCBI taxonomy): Eukaryota > Metazoa > Arthropoda > Insecta > Hymenoptera > Apidae > Bombus > Bombus pyrosoma. The sequence continues at coordinate 12,097,793 of NC_057779.1, forward strand.
TGCTAAATTGTACATGAGATGAAGTTGGTTCTTCTAAACTGACACGAGGACCGCTAACGTTATTTCAAGCAGTAATCGTAAATTATTTAATAAAATATTATTGTCGAGTTTCTTCATATACAGCGTGTCCAGTCTGTCTCGGACCACTGAAGTATCTCGAAAAACACGAACGATACGAAAAAATGTTTCGGACGAACGGTTTGCTCGATACCGAGGTAGACGTACTATAATCTTGTATATTTGATCTTTCGATGCCTTTGAAACCTCCTGTGTACATGTTTTTCTAACTGACATTCAGTCCAGCGCGTTTCCAAACTAGCGAGATATTAGTTGACGTCGTATTAACATATAACGTATAACATATTTTTCCATATCGCACATAGTTTTCGAGAGAGGTTTCGTATAAAAAAGCAAATAGGATGGAAGCAGGAGGGAAGGAAGCAAATATAGCAAAAATTGGTTTCGGAAATTATTACATGTCCGTGCACTTGACTCTGCCCCCCGGTGAACATATTTCGCCGTATATCTGTCCGGACTTTTTATATCCGATAGCTAAGGTTACACGATTCGAGAAAAATTTGTAATTTTTAAGCAATTCGTTTAATTAACTTGTAACTCAAGGGGAACATGCTGAACAGATGCAGCCGACTAAAACAACTTTATTCAGATATTATTTATAAATATCATGTTGCTTATTCTACGACAATACCAACTATTTGCTGTAGATGTACATATTGAAAATACGCAAACAATTTCTCGCTGAGAATAGATGTTTTATCCTCTTTGTGTCTTAAACTCGACGCGGTCTTCTCCTTTATATCTTCTAACGATATTTGTCACGATAAATATCACGATAAATTTTACTCATTGCCCTATGATAGAAATTGCAAGTTGTCTTTTATCAGAACTATTATAGTATTACAGTGTTGCCATTTCGTTACGCGTTGCGCATTTCTCGGCGTATTATGAAAGTATCGATATGTCTTTCTTTTGGCGCTAATTATATAAAATAATTATACGAAATATAATATATTTCGCAATTGGAATTGTTTCCTAGAATTTCTAGGAATTTTCATTGGAAAACGTAAGAAAACAAGATAATTTTTTGTTAACAAACCAACTATAATACATATTATTAGAAAGGAATTATTTTGCAGTCTCAAGGTACGACGGGTCGTTCGTATATTCGGAGAATAAGTAACACGATACCTAAATCGTCCCTTCTAATACAAAGCCACAAATACGAGGATAATGGTGGGAATATTAGCGCGAGCAACTGTTTGCACAGTAAAGAAGAAAATATTTTGCGTGTGAAGGTCACTTATGGATGTATTATGCGATGTTACTAACTCTTTGTAAGCGATGTTACCCACCGTTATTTTGTTTTCAATATTTTTTTTATTTATTTATTTAAATTTTACAATTTGTTCAGTAGGACATTTGGTAAAATATTATAGCTTAAATATTTGGTAAAAAATATGCGGATGGTTATCCCCAGCGGGGTACCATCTTCGTGTTTGTTAGGTTATATCCTTTGTGATGTTTTCAATATGGCAGACCTTTTAGACCAGACGTTGATTTGAAATATTTCTCTTGCTCTCGTAATTCAGCAAATGTTTCAGATTGTCGTACATGTAAAACGCATGACACGTAATTAACATGTAAAAATGTTAATTATTTATGTTTCATAGGGTAGAGATATTACGCGTTATATGGATCTTGTTATTAAAGGTAACAATAATATTACACGATTCCAAAAGTGATATAAAGATGCTTTTAAATCTGAGAAATGCCTTTCGCAGGCATACTTACGGCGATTTCTCGTAAATCTCCACTGAATTCTTCGTTAAACGTACTATACAGTATAAAACGTAGAGGTATTAAACTTACTTTTTCGAACTCTCTTCGTTTATCTGAAAGGCTTGGTCGGTGACGACTATCGTGGGCTCGTTAGATTTTTCTTTCTCGCGATTGGATTTGGATTTGGACGCCGTACAAACCAACCAGCTTACACTCGCTCCGTGCTATCGTTGTATTCATCGTATCGTGTACGTTTTGACTCATCCGTATTTTCAGTTTATTCATTTACTGTTCGTTTACAGCATTGCTCTACCTCTAGTAATAACTGTAGGCGATTGGAACATTTTTCTCTATTATTGTGTGCTATATATTGTGTGTTGGTAAAGTTTCATGAAAATTGCTATGTCACACTCGATCGACGTCACTGGTAACTATCGCACACGCTTCAGCGGTAACGATCGTTTGGAAAAGTCTTGTTTTATCGTTCTATAGCCTCAAGCATTCGGATATTCCACTCTTGAATCTAATTTCACGTGCAAATGTGATTGTTATACGCATAATTCTTATTTATTTATTTCAACAACGGAGTTTCGCTAACAACGCAGCGCTGCCAACAGTCTGTAATTTCAGATACAATTTCGTAGATGTCGCAGATGTCAACAACTTGGTTGTATCATTAGACAGTTTAGTGGTTTCTCTCTCGTGATCGTAGTTTTTCCACTGCGGTCTAATATTTTTGATAGACAACGATACTTTGCATTGTTCGCGCTGCGAGATTTATGGTTGGTCCTAATTCCGCTAATCGACCACTGGGCTGTTCGATTAATCATGTTTGGGAATATATTTCTATAGAATGCTTTTTTACGAAAGTATTTAAATAATTGTTTGCATTGTACGTGACATAGGGAATAACTTTATTACGTTCCCTGGTATTGGCTTCCAACTGTTAGTTTTGCTGCCTTATTTGCCCGTTCGTCGTCCTGAATATATCAAATACGCCATGGTATCCAACGTGTCGTTATATTTTTCCCCTCCACGATTGCTGCAAGATATCGCACCGTTGCATGGAAAGCGACACAGCTGAAGAAACGCGATTTTCGCAATTATCGTTGTGGAAACGTTGCAGAGATGTTGCTCGACCAATTATGGTAATCTTCGTAATTTGACCGATGGAAGGTAGTCCTAACTAGAAGAAGGCTTGGTCCTCCAAGGTTAAGGTCCAACCACTTAAAGCGAAAGAAAAGAACGCCTGTATCACGAGCGTTGTTCTTCTTGTTCGTAAATTGATTCACAAATTCGATTTGCGTTTAGAAGCAGTTTTTCCTTTCTTCCGGAAAATATGATTTTTCGAGTTGTCGCTTTCCGCGTAAATTTCTTGCACGAGTGAAAACGACCGATGCCCTTTTTTCTGTTTCGCATCCAGCAACCAGAGTTTTATTCGCACAACGAATAACGTGGTGAGATTTATTCGACGAAAGATTAGTCGTTAGTCACGAATAAATCCGTATTTTTATTCGTTGTTCGTTATTGAATTTCAGGAGTAATTGTAAGTAAGCGTCCAGGCAGAAAAGAAAATTGTGCCAGGGGCGGGCGGCGAGATGCCGATGCCGACGCCAACAATGGTACTCGAAGCCAAAGTGGTCGCCCGTAGCCAGAATCACCCGATGCTTCTTCACTCGATACAGTCGACTTTATCTTTTTAAGTAAACGTTCTCTGCTCTCTACATACAGTATTCAAACTTGCAGGCGGATAAGTTCACAAGGGAAGCTATGTTGTACGTGATATGTATTTGTTATTTTATTGTCGCTCTTTTATTATTTATCTTTGTGGAAAATTCATTCGCGAAACCGTCTTAGCGTGCGATACATAATCAAAACAAAATCGCTCTATGTAATCGAATCGTTACTGCTACGACTATAATTTTCTGTGCAGAGGATCTCGTTCTAACCTCAATCGGCATGAACGAGACACGCCAAATTTATGCCTATTCGACATATGCTACAATCATTTTCTTGCCATTGTCGCACTTATAATTTTGTATGCGCGAGCGGATGTACGATAAATCTAGTAGTTGTAAGTTGTATACGCAAGGCTGTGACGTGTAATGTCTGTGACGGATATTGCTAACGGTACGATACTGCTACTTTTGCTCTATACAGGATGGTTCATGAACGTGTACGTCCATACGTACGAGGGATGAATGTACGCGTTAAAATATGTCAGAAATGTCATATACAGCTATTCGTGTGTTTTCGTTACTGTATTCCATTATTATCGTCATGTCTTTCGTGTATTTATAGAATCGAAGTTTGAGCGTGTCGGGTATGGCGGGTCTGTGCGCTAGGTTCGTGCCTGACTGTTACTTTATTGCGTAACCGATCGTTAATTTTGTATATTTGTAAACTCTCTAGAGAGTTCAAGGGTGATAGGGACTTTCTCTGTTTCGCGAATAGCACGACTTTCTTCGTTTCACGGACAGACCGACTTTCTTTGTTTTACGGACAGCCATTTTGAGAGACGCTCATTTCTCAAACGGACGGACACAGAGCAACATCAGAGATAGATAAGATCATAGTAGAAAGAGTAATTGTTTAAAACATCGAAGATTTTTATTTATTTATTTATTTATTTAAATTTTACAATTTGTCCAGTAGGGCATTTGGTAAAAAAATTATAGTTGTAAATATAACATCGAAGATTGACGGAGAAAGATCGGTAGTTCAGGACGTTGAAAATCAATTCTCGATTTTCAGGTAGACACTGCACAAAACTTGTTATTTATTATTTACTGTTATTAATTGGTTGCTGTTTATTTAATTATTACTGTTATTATTTAGTATTTCACTGTAGTATTTCATTTAAGTATTTTCACAATAAACTCGATCTTCAGACTTCAGAATCGATCCTCCGAATCACCACGTGATTAATGATCTTACATATTTATCCAATTAATCGCGGTGTTTATTCTATTTCATCCTATAGGCGCCTTGCGTGTTACGTGTTCATTTTTTCGCTATTAGTTGCCAAGGACTTGTTGATTAGTTTCCAAGTTCAAGATTTTAACTTTTACAGTTACCACCTATCGTTTTCCTCCTGTTCTTTCATTCGTGAGCCTGCTGCTACATATCAAGAATCCCATAATTGCTCCTTTATATTGTTTCTGTCGTGTCATTGAACTTAACCAGGTTCATTTTGTCTCAGTATCTGGCGAAAGTTAATCGCATAACCTGTAATACAATTTAATCCAAATTATCCTGCAGTTATCTCTTTCCACTCGTTTGAATAGTCTTTGAACGTGCCAGCGATACGTTGGCGAAGTTTGCTCGTAGTTTGCTGTTTGATCTTTGATCCGGAGCCTGTAGGATGGGTGGGTGAATTTGCCGCGTGGGCCTGAAGAAAATGCGCCATCCGGAACCATTCGATGGGTCTGCTTATTTCTCCTTTACAAACTCCTGGAACAACTAATTCGGTTTCTCGATCTTCTGCGTAATTCCTTCTGTCGTCTTCGTTTCGTTTATTTTCGTCTGAAAATCTTAACCGAAGAAAAATTCATCTATTGCTGTTTGGTGTCAGAAAAAGAAAACGCGAAACCTTCAAATTCTCCCGATAATCCTGCTACAATGAACGCCTTCCTCGTCTCGGTCCAACTATACGTAGCATAATTTCTACCACCAGTTTTGCCGCATCTGTCAGCGACATTGTTTCATCTATGCTTTCTTCCTCGAACATATATAGATTAATTAGGTAAGGAGTCCAAGGACGTCGAAGCTGATAGTTGGACATTTGCCACGCAGTTGTTTCCTTTTGCTCGCATTTTCACTCAAAATGCCCTTAATCTCGGCACTCGATCGAGGTGCGTCTAAGAATTCTTACACGTAGTCAATAATTCCTGCTTAACTTAACGCCATTAAGAGAGCAGTGGATTGAGGTGTCAAGGACCTTCGAACCTCACCTTATTCGGATCGTTTTTTTCCTTTAATTATCAAAACATTCGCCTGTTCACGAGGACAACAGTTTTCTTTCATCTCATTTAATATTCGCCACTGTCTTCTAGTTTAGCTTGCCATTTCGTTTTACCATCGCTGCAAACACATTAGTGAAACCTTTGTGCGTCTTACCACTCGTGTAAACTCTTCAGGCTCATAATGAAATTCCCAAACTAAACCCGCGGTTTGCTATTCCAATATATACCCGCTTCGGCTCATTCGCGTTCCTCCGACCACTGGCTGGTCAATTTTTCGCTCCACTCTGAGCTCCGGTCATCTCTGCCAGGCCACGTGTTTCTCCGTCCACCGCTTCTTCCAACAAATCAACTCTCTCTCTCGCCCCTTTCCTTTATTTCCTTTCTTAATCTTTTCAGTTCTGCAGTTCTGCCTGCTGTCCTTTGCGCTTTCCAGCCGTTTCCGCTTGCTTTCGCTCCGCCTTGTTCGAGAACTTTGCTGAAACTGTAACCCGTGATTTCATTCTACGCACGTGCTACATCTAGGAACACGAACAAAAGGGAATGACGAACGCGTAAGACAGCAATTTTTTCACTCGCTCTAAAGGTCGCGACATCTATGGGGCAAGAAGGAGATGCGAGAACGAGGCGTGAAATATAATTAAAAATCGTCCTAGTTTTTCGAGAAACAGACGAGAGCAAATATGACAAAATTGATACAAGCTGTCTAAGCTAAGGCCAAGCTTGCTGCGGGGCCCAAATCTGACCGCCGGTACGCAGAACGTACTGAACGTTTGATTGATGTGAACGGGCAGAAACAATGTCATGGAACTGTCTAACAAAGGCGATTGGAATTTTATCGGTACCCCCTCGACCAATATAATATAAACGAACGCGATTGTAAGGAGAGGAGAGTTTCATCAATCTCAGTCGCGTGCGACCTCATCAGCGAGTTACACACCGTCTTCACGATCAGTGAATACCGAGCGTCCTAGCCAACATTCTTGTATCTTTTATTGTTTCAAAATATACTCTACGCTTTAACAAAGAGTTAGTTGAGTTCTACTTGTACTGTGGACAAGTAAGTTGAGTTACACTTGAATTGTGCACAAGTAAGTTGAGTTCAACTTAGACTTTGGAAGAAAGAGTATTTGCTGTCCCGTTGACCGTGGATTCGTTATTGAACCTAAGATCATTGTCATTAGCATCTCGAGTACCTAATCACCACGGTTACTTGTCAAATTCTGTAATAATCATATTTGTACCAGTAAATATCATCCCTATTGCATAACAACAATGGCTAATCCAAATGAAGATTCGTACCTAACCTCAATGAGAACTCTACATATATATGCGTAATACATTTCTAATAGTATTCGAATACTGTTGTTATGTCTTTATTCAGAGGTAGGATCACAATAGCTATTATTATATTCTATGGATAAATCCATCGCGCCGTTCTGAGCCGAAAAAACCTTTATTGCACATTCTTACATGGGCTAGGGATAAAAACAAAAGAACATCTTAAACCTATCGATTGTATCTAGAATTATCTTCTAGTTACTTTTTCTTGTAACTAATGCATCTGCTTATGTTTGGCAAGCACGAACTCATGTTGTCATTTTCAACAAATACTTTCCTGTTTATACCATTTGTACCGTCGTAGAAGAGGACTACTGCAATGGAAATTTAGTTGTCGCTAGTAACAAGTTTTTCTCATTAATCGTCTGCCCAACGAGAATGTTTACTTGGTTAATCAAAACTTTAAACGTATGGTTCATTGAGCCTACGCGTACGAGCAAAGTAGATGCGGCGAAGCATTGGCAAGATATTGGAAAAAATATACCCAAACTTTACCGAAGAATTCCGCACTGACCGACTTGCCATTTGGAATCTTTTGTTTACAGATGGAATGATTAGAGAAAGAACAAAGTGAACATACGCCAAACACGATGCATGGAAAAAATCGTATAAAAATTTGTTGGCTCTGTGCGATGAAATCGAAGTAGGTTAAAGCTAGAATTGAAATATCATCGGTTCAAGATTTTTTGGTTCTTATCCAAAAACTAATCGATATTATAACGTGAAAGAAACTTGATTTCTGAAGAAAGATGCTTTTGGTAATGGCTAGCATTTCTGACAACTTTTCAGATTTTTGCCAAAATATTATTTCAAAAAAATGTCGCGAACAACATTGTAAATACTTTTAATATTAGGTTAAGATTAAACTTAAAGCTAATCTAAAGCGCAAGGAATACATAGACTCGACGCAATCGTAAAGATAAACACAAACGTAAGGGTATTAGTAGAAAGTGTGTGATATATTGTATATACAAACAAAAGGATAAAAACGCGTGACAGAAAACGATAACCTTGCTTGTCTTTTTTCCTGCAACGTACGCTAGATAGAGCAGTACGGTTACGTCTTGTTCCGATGTTTCGTGAGTGTTTCGGTTCGTTTCTTCGGGATAGTAGATTCGAAACAGGAAAGACTAGAAGGACAAGTTTCGTTTAACTGGAAACTGTAGAATATCCAAGGAGAAATTAAAATTATCAAAAAATTATTGTTACAAAAGTTATTCGATTCGAAGGCGGGAGGTGGCATTATACGATGGAAATTATCCTTTTGCATGTATTCTAATTTTAATTTGTGAAATTTAACGTACGAAGGGAAGACGCGAAGCGACATTTTTGTGTTTACGTTGCTTTCGTCTTTCACGCGTCTTAGAAACAGGAGAATACCGTTCACGTTAAATTCGGCAAATTTGAGCTTTAGTTCATTATGCTGTAATAGTTTTGATAATATCTAATTATATTTAATTATACATTAGCGTACGTATAGAAATATAGAATATTATTTCGAATAAGGTAAAGTTCTACGTGATATTCGAGGTTCTATTTCGACTGTTTCTACATGTCGTGACGCATGTCGTAACGTTGCCAATATTGTACTTTTATTTTTCTATTCGCTCTACGTTCCGATTAATTTGTATTTAAATAATAATTAATATAATTGTGCGATTTAGAGAAATTTTAATTAGAAAGAAGGAAATAGAATACACGCGATGTGCATTTATGACATACACATGATTTAAAGAAACAGTTACATAGCATGTAAGAAGCTACCTAATTTTGAAATTGGTCGCAATCTCTTTTCTTTTCTTATTGTTGCAGCCTCAGGACAAAGGAAGGTATATTCTCGAATATGTATGCAAGCAACTCAATATCCTGGAAACGGATTATTTTGGGCTTCGTTACATGGATCATTGTAGGCAAAGGGTAAGCTCAACCATGTCTTTTTTCCTAGATTCTTCTCTTTCGATTTAACCCTTAGAGTGCTGAATATTCGGGGCCTATGCGGTCCGTACGGAGGGCGCGCGGCCAGCGCGGACGATTGCTGTGGTCTGAACACTTTTTCGCTATACTGAACTTTGTTGATTGACTATTCAAAGCGCAAATTGTAATAAGTTATAGTAATTCTTTTGCACGAGATTAAGTGATTCAAGAGCTTTATTTTTTAGTATTAATTATTTATTATAAACATTGAAATTTACAATAAACTAGAATTTGGGTAGTAAACTAGAAAACTAAATTTAGTAAATATAACACGAGTTAATAATTCAGTTGTGCGATTACTAGTCGTATTTTTGCTAAAGGATCGTCATTTACTGTATTATTATCGTTAAAGTGCAACATTTGTAATAATACCATGTATCGATTTCGTGCTATTATTTTGCGGAAAATATTGCTTTTCAACAGTTCGTCCGTAGACCAATATTCTCTCAAAGACAGTTTCAATTCTAACAAATGTCCAAATTGGACAAATTGTGAATGCAAAGTATTAAATAAAAAAAAAAAGACAATTTCTTCGAACGCGACATTAACATTGAAATGCATTTATATCTATCTCACACAAACGTAACAGTATTACTTCTGCGTAGGTACTCGGAAAAATTGACAAACGCATATATGCGTCCTTAGTCCACAGCGATGGCTTTCGCCAGACGCATATATGCGTCCTTAGTCCACAGCGATGGCTTTCGCCAGACGCATATATGCGTCCTTAGTCCACACCGATGGCTTTCGCCAGACGCATATATGCGTCCATAGCACTCTAAGGATTAATTTTGCAAATGCCAGCCCCGAAAGCTTATTTTTGATATTACATCTATGTTACCAATGGTCTGATCAATGCGCAAAATATGTCGCTTCTCTTCCAACAATATCTCAACTTTTTTATTTTCCAAACCTAAGATTTGCAAACTTCTTACTTTATTTCAACATGCAAACTGCATTCCTGGTGCATTTTTAACGCGTAACTAGTATGAAAATTAATTATTTATATCGTCGTTGAAATTTTCTTCTACAAAACTCGTAAAGTCCTACGCAAACGCGTTATTGTCTTGGCAGGTAGGGACTCTATCTTCGTATAAATTATCACGACATTCGTATTTGGTGTCCCATTTAAATCGATCTCTGCGAATGTCTGCGATATTGTTTACGATATTATTTACGATACCGGAAAATATTTGGAAAATCCAAGTTGAAATTCGTCGCGACCAGTCTGCAAAACCTCTGGCAACGATCTTCCAAATTATCAGACTGACGTAAACTGTCTGTGCGTGGAATCGGACGAGCTGACGTTTTAATAGGAATTTTTACATTTTTCACCTACTATATCTGGAAAACTAATTGTCGGCTCAACGTGAAAGGAACATAGTCGAATAAGCAAGATAAGAGTGTCCCTAAACTAAATTAAATTCCTAGGACAAGCATTTCGATAATGTTTTAGCCCCTTGCCCCCTTAACTGTTAGGGCAGTTATTCACCTAAATAGGATTTGCAGTTTCTACTTGATTTCTCTTCTTCTATGCCATAAGGAAATATTTTGTCTGAAAAAGTTATTTCTCCGGATTTTTCGGTGTGTCGTAGTTCAAAAAATTAGAAACCAGTATTTCTATCTTCTTGCGCGTATAAGGATGACCTATTTATATAATTGACATAACGTGCGCATCGTACGAGTATTATATGCGATTGTAAATAATTTTGGTCTTATTTTTAGACGAGTGAATTTTATACCGTCGTTCTATCAATCGTTTCAATTCATTCGATCACAGGATTTACTCGTTCGACATGAACGCGCGCCGTGCATCTAGCATACGATAAATCGTAAATTACCGCAGTGATATTTCTAAAAAAATATTTTTTAGGGCAGGGAAAGAGAGGGAGAGAGAATGTAAAATTCGATAATTCGTGAGATGTTTTAAATTAAAAAGCGAGGTTATTAATTTCGTGGAAAAATCCGAAATACCTCACGAATAAATTGGTACGTAGTCGGTTCGACGACAAAAGTCGTGATAAGCACGTGATAGAGGCCAGGTGAATCAGCCATCGATCGTACGATCGTCGATAAAGCCGAGAATACGCTTTCTTCAGAAACATTCAGAACCAATTTGTATTTTTCGCTCGTCGTTACGTTTGTGACTTTCAGCGACCTTGAACGACCGTGATATTCCAATTCATTTTGATCGAAGAATTACGATCGCAGATGTTCGAAAATACATCTAAACTCGTAAACACGTCCATCCAAGAAGAAAATATTTTGCATCGCGTAATAATTCTCTCGGAATCAAACAACCTTTCTGTCAAATATTTTTCTCTGTCTTAAAAATAGAAAAAGTTATTTATACTCCCGTTTATTGCATATAGCGATGCGAAACCGATTTATGTAAGAGAAAAACATTGCTATTCAATGTATAACCAGAGAAAAGAAATATGTCGTAACGCGCGGAATTCGTGTCGTGATTGGTTACAACGGATTACAAGGAAAATGGTTACAACGTATTCTTTATAATATTTTACCAAATGTCCTAATGGACAAATTGTAAAATGTAAACAAACAATAAATAAAAAACAACGTATTCTGGCATTATAGAAATGTCATAATACGTTGCGGTCGTTTTCTTCCATAGCCACAACGCGAAACGGGATAAGTTTTGGAGGACATTTTGTCCCTGTCCCCGTGACCTGACACTTTGGAAGCCTCGGACGCTCGAAAGGGTCGCAGGGCTGCGTGGAATCTTGTTATTTCGAATCTCCGTTAACCCTTAGAGTGCTGAATACTCGGAGCCTATGCCATCCGTACGGACGGCACGCTGCCAGCGCTGACGATCGCTGTGGACTGAATACTTTTTCGCTATACTGAACTCTGTTGAGTGACTGTTCAAAGCGCAAATCGTAATAAGTTATAGTAATTCTTTTGCACGAGATTAAATGATTCAAGAGCGTTATTTTTTAGTATTAATTATTTATTATAAACATTGAAATTTACAATAAACTAGAATTTGGGTAGTAAACTAGAAAACAATAAACTAGAGAACTAAATTTAGTAAATATAACACAAGTTAATAATTCAGTTGTGCATGAAAAATTTCAAAACAATCATCGATACATAATCCGACATCGCATTTTCTGTCGTTCCTTCTCTTATTTTTCACACGAACAACACATTTTCTTCTTGATAATTGTGTTGTGCCGGCACGATTATTCTACCAAATGTCCAAATTGGACAAATTGTGAATGCGAAGTATTAAATAAAAAAAAAAAAAAAAGAAAAGACAGTTTCTTCGAACGCGGCATTAACATTGAAATGCATTTATATTTATCTCACACAAACGTAATAGTATTACTTCTGCGTAGGTGCTCGGAAAAATTGACAAACGCATATATGCGTCCTTAGTCCACAGCGATGACTTTCGCCAGACGCATATATGCGTCCATAGCACTCTAAGGGTTAATAAAAATTTCATTGGCACGTTGGTAAAAATTTCCTGATTAAAGTCAGACCAAACACGACATAGTTTAAATCACGTTTAAACGTATATACGGATAAATGTATAACAGAGGAAGAAAATAAGTTAATAAGCGAATGTCGCTAAATAAGCAAATATGCTGCAAATTATATCGCCTGTGGTGTTGTTTTTGGTGAGAGAAGGCTCATAGGAGTCACATCGTTCACAGCTTTAGTCGATAAGAAGTTGCGTCGTTGCGTCGACATTCTCTGACCGCTATGTTGTTTTCTCATCGAGTCTCGACCTCTTTCGGACTTCTTTCACTCGCGCTGTCTTTTGCCAAGTTCGTATTTATGGAATACGATCGAGTTCTGTACGATAATTCATCGCCAAGTAGTCTTGATTTTCGGTCAATTACGTATACGAGAAAATACGTATTTACAAAGATATACGTAGTTGCTAATACGTGACACAATAATAACAATTTTGTTATTCGTTTTTGCCAATAATCGAACAAAAATTGGACGTTGAAAGTTCATTTGTTATTCATTAAAATAATCCGTTAATCACCGTTAATTGTTAGATCGTAGAGTTATATTTGATTTGTATTTAATATTACTAAAATGAAACAACTGATGTAACAAATAATATTTAATTAACCGTATTAAATGAATCTGTTTCAGCATTGGTTAGATCTGGCAAAAACAGCGATTAAGCAAGTAAAAGGTTAGTACTTGGAACTCTATTGCATTGCTTGAATGTTTAAGGTGATTGTTACTTAAATGTTTTATTGCGTGTCTTGTAAAAATTCCTAATATTTTAGTACCATAATTTTTACACACTGTTAAAATATAGCAAAAATATTAGCGAAAGATATATCGTTAGACTAAATGTTTTGCACGTAATTTACTCGTAAAAGGCTGGTATCTGTCAAACACGATTTGATTTCAATAAATAATTGAAGTTACGTGATCAGAGTTACCCGTGAGAAGAAATTAAAAAATGAGAAATGAAATTAATTGTAGATTCCTTTAGACTGATCTGAATACATATTTTAGGACTTAAATGAATTAAGCAGAGCGAAATAAACTCTGCAAGGGTTTCGATACAAGAATTTCTGCAAAAGATAGCACGTAAATTCGATCGTGTGTAACAATGCACAGCTGTGGCCAAGGTTTCGATTGCTGTGTTTTTTCTTCTTTCTGTAGTCGATCGTCGTGGGTCGATGTCACATGAAACTTTCAAACTCTAGTGACCCAATACGTACCGTATTATTCCTATTCGTCCAAATAAACAGAAGAATTTCAGTCTTAGGAAAGAAAGTAAGAATTTTCATTTGACAATTTACCATAGTCTCTCTCTCTCTCTCTCTCTTTCTCTCTCTCGCTCGCTCGTTCATACTTTTTGGCTCTTTCAAAATATCTCAAATATTTTATTTTCGCGATATCAACTTTTGCTCTCTACATAGGTGTATAACGTTGCCATCTTCTAGTAACCTGCCAAGGTTGTCCCATATAAAATTTTCATATTTTATGGCAGTAAGCGTTCCATTAATGAAATATATACCGATTATTAATTTGTTTCATCAGTTTCGTTAGTCGATAATATCCGTGCATTTTCCACGGACCAATATCGTATATTACCCGCATTTACTTTCCATAAAACTTTCGTCAAAACTTATCTCATCGGTAAATAATATCCGAGCAAATTGTATTATCGTTTATGCGCATTTGCGGAATCTTATATCATGCGGAAATTTATGCTCGACGAGAATTCTTTATACGCTATGCCCGCTAATGTCGGACTAACGTTCGATCTACCTAATTAATCAACTAACTGATTAATTGATTAATTAATTTTTAACGCATCTTACTTTCGTAATATGCCAGGTACTCAACCGGTAAACAGGGGTTAACGTGGCGATCATGCCTATCATGCCGATTTCGACTTTTGGCGATCAGGCTAGTTCCACCCTTCCTATAATAATTATTCGTTTCACGATTAACATGCTGTATTAACCTTTTGCACTCGAGGACCTTTTCGGTGAGTCGTAGCAGCTACTCCGGATGATTTAGCGTATACGTGACGCGTGTCTTGGCGTAAAATGATTTTATATAGAAATTAACTTACAAAAAAAAATTATATTCTAATAATTTATCTATATTTACATGTTTGGAAATATGATTTTGCAATATTAATTTCTGTATTTTTTTTATGATATTTTATAAAGCATTCACCAAGATGCATTCCTCGATATAATTGATCTCATTTTTCAACAGTTCAAAATCAAGTTCATCTTCGTTTCGGCTAATTTCACTTCCGAAAACCATCCTCTAAGGGTTTCTAAACTATAATACCTTTGCCATGATCGTCGAATCCAAACTAACTTTGCAGACGTTGTCAGAACCCTAGTTTCGGAGGCATATGGGATTAAATATTTGATCTCCATTTTAAAGTCTAACACTTTACACTTCCTAACGAAGAACATAAAGAACTAAGGAACCAGTTTACCAACCAATATTGCACTCTCGTCAATTGCAGACGTCGAAATCTAACATAAACAGGAACTGTCGCTTCTCGCTCACCGCTGGAGTTGCAGCATGGAACGCTGTGGTGAGCGAGGGTCACCTTTCGAGTGCAAAGGGTCAAATAATGAAAAAACGTCTTTTGCACGTACGATAACACGACGATAAAATTTTTTCCAAAGTTTGTTTTTTTTACATTAAATATTAATCGGTGGTTTATGAAACCTGATCAAGCATAATCCTTTTCTTAATACGAACACGCCGTTTGTCACGTTTGCCGTTATATACTGGTCAATTCGACGACCCTATACCACTTAATCGGCGTGTTGAATAATTGGAATATTTATAATAAATATTTGTAATGGCAAAGAGAACTACTCGAATGATATAACACCACTTGACGTACGTGGTCTCTAATTTCTTACCAATGTTTATTATTATACGTATTCCTTGCCATTTCGCTTTTTTGCTTTCTTCGCATTCTTAGGCTTTACAAACGCCCACGTGTAATCAAGTACAACGACTAATATAGCCGCAATATTACGAGACGCAGCTGTAGGCTCATTAGAGCACGTGGTACGATCGATGCGGATGTGCACGAGCTTTAGTTGCGCGATGATTTCCACGTTGCATCGATGCGTGAAACGAATGTCATTGCTTGTGCTAAAGGTCGTTGAAATCGTGCAAACACCTTCTATTTTGCTATGGATAAAGAAATGCAGCGATTTAAAAGAGGAACGTGACATTCAAATCTCCGTAAATCGTTCGATTCTATAAAAAGATTATTATATAATATAGTATATATATGTCGGAGATATAAAGACATCGAGCATTTCTTTTGGAATACTTGGGCTGGAGGTGACGCAACTGGTCGCTGAACGTAGCCACGGTCACGGGATGAACGTTTTGACTTGACAGAAGAAGTACCGATATTGAGGGACACGCTGTATTAACGGACAAGTCCCGGCCAGGAGCAATGTCGACTCTATGCAGGACTGCCTAGCAACGGCGCCTGGAATTTTGTTGATATTCCTAATCAATATGTAATTGACAAATGAGATCCAGGCAGTCTTTTATTGTGATTTCCTTGGAGAGTTTACGGAGATCGGGGAGTCAGTCTAAAAGTTACAGAGCGATACAGCTAACGTTATTAGCAAAACAGAGGAAATATAAACTATTGCACAAAGAGTTTCCCGTTGACCGTGGATTCGTTTGAACCCAAGAATATTGTTAAAAGCTTGAGTTAAACAATGGTAAATCCAAATGAAGAATTGATACGCGCCCAAAATTCTAATGATGATTTGACACAAAACTCTGATAATGATTCGACATATATATAGTACGAGTTGTTTAGAAGCCACACTGACCATGAAGCTTATTCGGAAAAAAAGCATATTTTTCTCGTTTATGAAAAGATATACATTTGTCGATTGTTGGAACCAAGGCGTCATTTTTCCACTGATCTTTTATTTCGTATAATACGGAATCGCGTAACACGGCATTTTTTCTCGGGAAACTATCCAACTAACGTGTTATAGAGGGATACTCGTGCAAAAAAATTACAATAACAAAGACTCTTGCGTAAGAATTTTGCAATTATCTAATTTTTCTTCTTGTAATAAATGAATGCATAAGACTAGGCCTAGTTATTTGAAATTAACCATCGTCGTCGATGCATAATTTTGTTAAACAAGATAATGGAATTGCGAAAGGCGACGAAAATGGTAGAAAAGTGTGTGATTTGAAAGTCAGATCTGTATATTGCAGTTATTTCATTGGGGCAAAATTTATTAGCAACGACGATTCTCTTTTTAGTATATCACAAGTAAAATACGTTCTCTTTATTGCGAATATGTTCTAGACATGGATCCGATTCTGTTCAGTTTTCGTGTGAAATTCTATCCACCGGATCCTCTGAGGTTGAAAGAAGAAATAACTAGGTATCAGGTTTACCAGCAGCTTAAGAGAGACCTTCTTCATGGCCGACTATATTGCAGTCCGGGTGAAGCAGCGTTGCTCGCCGCATGCATCGTGCAAAGTGAGTAGATCTTCTATTCCATACGACTTTATTAAATAAAAAGTTATCATCGAGTGATTTTAACGCGAATATCGGAATACCAACCGGCAGAATGGTCCATAACTGATTCTGCTCGAAAATGAGTCGACGGTATAGAAATAGCATGGTTCTAGCGATGTAACGTTGAAAACATGAAGCGTGTCAGGTGCTTGACATTTACGGAAGAAGAGTCTGTAGCACATCGAATTAAGACAGTTCTGGTTAAGAAGTTTTCGCTCGAAATATATATTTTTCTTCGCAAAGAACTTGTTGTTCATTGTCGTCATTAATTATTTGGGTCTTTATTCTAATAAATACTGGGATAAAACGTATCGTTACGGCTGTGTCCTGGCCGTCGATTTGGATCTTTTGATGGAACAAGGATGAACTAAGTCACGGAAAGGTGTCGTCGGAACATCGTAGCATTGCGAACAATGTAACTTACAAACCGATTCATCTGGAAATGTTATTTCCGTTTGGTACTCATTTCGTATAAGGAGGAATATTCAAACTGAAAACATAGAGCGATAAATTAACATTTGTATAAATTACAGCTGTCTGTAAATTGCATTAAATAAACCATAAGACTTTTCGTGTTTCTTTTGCTTGTAAACGTGCTAAACAGAATTCTCTGTTACACGGATCTTTGTTATGTATTTATTTTATAGTATGTTACGGTAAAACTTTGTCGTACTGGATTCGTGTATATATAATATTAGTAACTTATGTCAGACTGTATTACGTTACATATGCTTCATTGCATATTTAAATATTCAAATGTACATGTTTAGAAACGTTACGATAACGTTTCATTTTGTAACACTTGTAATGGTAATACTAAATGAAATGGTAATACCTTTTAATAATTATTAGATTGCTGATATTTATGCAAATTTATTTCTTATACCGCACAAGTACCGCAGTAGAACTTGAATAGTAATTCATTATACCTATTAACATTTATAACGAGTATTTCACTTTCAATATTTTACATACTTTGTCCATACAATTTTCCAATTAATATTCCAAATATTCTACATTTTCCCAAGGTTTCCAAATCCTACGCACACTTTGCTAATGGTATTTAAAGAAGCGAAAAAGTTGGGACAGGGCTGTGAGAAAATTACAAACGAGAAACACGACTCGCTCTGTGTAGTAGTTTCGGTTCGGCGAAAATTTAGAGAAGAATATAATCTAGGCGTGCTTTCAACAAAACACGATGCAGATGCAGCGAAATTGCATCTAAGATGCTCTATAATTTGATTGTCTTATTTTTAGACGCTCTATAACTTTCAAGTTTCAAGTATCGATTTTCGATAATTTACAGTAGATAGAGCTATCACCCACTGCATATTTTTGCCACACTGCTCGCACCTTCGCGACTTGTTGCTTCCAACGTGACCGATTCGGTATAGGATGAAACAGCGATGCAAAATCATAGTTGCAATGGAAACTAAGTAGGACGTTTTATTCGTTTATCTGTTATTCATGTTGCCTTGCGGCTAAAGAATGACTTTCAGTTGTCTCTTACGATCGATATTTCGACTAATTCTATATCCGATCGTAATTCCGTCTGTATTCCGATAATTTAACCCCTTAACCTACTATTTACGTTCGAGAATTTTGGGCCGAAAACGTAAAAAAAGCTCGCGCAGCCTTCGAGCCATTCGCACGACTCGTGTAGTACGTATCACGAGCGATGCCCGCAATATTTACGTTTGGCCCGATCACCTACTACGGGTTATGCCCGTAATATTTACCTTTGGCCCGATCATCGTACTACGGGCTATGCCCGTTGTTGTAGGTTAAGGGGTTAACTGCTTTGAATTTTTATTTACGAGAGCATCGTAAAATTTTGATTTTCACAATAACATATAGTACGTTCATACTTTGGATATCCGCTGAAAAACCGGATTATAGTCGCTCCTGACAAAATCATTTTGAATAACGTGAATTCTAGCCCCGTCGTAGGCAAAAATCTCGGGAAGCAAGAGCTTCTGCATCTATGTTTATAGGATCTTTTTTAATCTTCAGGAAGAGCGGAATACGGTAGCAAAGTTTTTTTTTTATTTATTAATTTACATTTACAATTTGTCCAATTTGGACATTTGGTAGAATTTTTTAGCTGTTTGATTATCATGTGGGTGGCTACCATCTTCGTGTTCGTTAGGTTATATCCTTTGTGAGATCTGCTGGGTGTTTCCTGTTCAGTCTTCTTTCTATGCTTGATGTGTTGATCGTTTCCGCAGCCAGCCGGTTCGGGTGTGTTGCTATTCTCTCCCTGTACTTTTCCGCGCATCTGCTAATCTCCTCCTTGACCGGTGGCATTCCCAGGTCCTTCCGAATGTCCTCGTTTCTAACGTACCATGGAGCGTTTACTATTGTTCTAAGAATTTTAGCTGATGCGGATAGTGCGCACCAATTCTTGGAAAGTCGCCACTCCGGATACATAGCCAAGCACTTGCCCGATCGCTGGCCATTCGTCCGGACGTTATCGTGTTTAGTTTTCGCTTCTCAAGTCCTTCGTTCACCCTTGTTGCTCGGGCATCCCAAGCGTGTCGTATTTCGAAGCTTGAAATATTTTTTTCTTATTATTTATTTAAATTTTACAATTTGTCCAGTAGGACATTCGGTAAAATATTATAGCCTAATTTTTGGTAAAATATATAGCGTGTGGATGGTTACCCCCAGCGGGGTACCATTTTCGTGTTAAGCTTGAAATATATTCTTTTTATTATTATTTAATTGCAATTTTACAATTTGTCCAGTGGGACATTAGGTAAAATGTTATATCTTATATATACATAGCATGTGGATGGTTACCCCCAGCGGGGTACCATCTTCGTGCAGCTTGAAATATGTAGCGATAATTTTAATCTCGTTCATTTCCGTTGTTTCTTTATCGTGAAAACCACTGGTGCGATAGCTGGCGTATTATCGAATTATACGTATCTCCTTACGTATCTTATGACGTTAGAATAGTTACATAAGTAAACACAGTTTATGAACTAAACGTTTTAACGATAATTTGTGATTTTAGGTGAAATAGGAGACTATGATCCCAAACTTCACGAAGGGAATTACATTTCCGAGCACAAATTACTGCTTAAACAAACGGAAGCTATCGAGGAGAAAGCTATGAAACTGCATCAAACAGAATTGAAGGGATTCACCCCGGAGCAAGCGGAAACGCACTTTCTTAGATTAGCGTCGCAATTGGACACGTATGCCGTTGACCCACACCCTGTCAAGGTAAGACCAGAATGAAAAATAGTCTTTTCCTTTGAATTGTCTCTTCCTGTGCAACGCATCTTATCCACGTAATTTTTAATCTTTCGATGTAAGAGAAGCAAATTTTTCTTCTTTAATTGTAATCGATAGGAAGCGAAGAAGACTCATTGGTATCTAGTCGGTCAACAAATACACGCAGTAGACGAAAGAAAGTTTAAAGTTGTTAAGTAATTTATTCGCCTATGTCAACATATATGCAACTTTCGCATTATATTAAATCAGATTAGATTAGATTAGATTCTTTTTACCGCTTGCGTTTAAACTTTCTTTCATCCGCTATCTTTTGTGAGCTATACAACAGATAAAGACGAAGCTGACAGCCGAATACCGCAAGTGTAAACGTATTAGGAGAGTTTTGCTATAGTTCGCTAGATTGTTGTAGTATCGATATCGGAACATAATTTTGTTCAAATTTCTATCGCTCGTACATGTATTCTAGAAAACGTACGTAGAAAAGTAGCTGCATGGCGTACTCTGTCTGCATTAACAACTATTTTACGTTCTAACATGGTCTAAGTAGAAAAGCAAAGTTTTCAAAAACGCATCTACCGAAGTAGCGCTATTGGATGCTGAATGTACAAACGTAAAGACGATAATTTGGTTGACGCAGCGGATAAAGTTAAGACTTTGAAAAAGATATCTTTAAAAAATCTATCTTTAAAAGAGATAAAAGAAGAAGGAAATTGAACGCGGACAAAAAAGGAAAGATGAAAAATTTCTCATGGTCGATATTGGTCGTCTTGTCGCAACTTTGCACGAATCGACCGTGTAGTATCGTGGATGTTGCGCGGATTATAAACAAGCGGTTGCTGAGCATGTACGTAGTGAGGCTAAGACAAAAGACGAGGAGTTACTAGGGAACAATAAACAAATTAACAGCAGTACGAGTTGAGATGTCAAAGAGTGCGGATTGCGTCGATGAGAGTCGTTGATTAATTAGTTCTGTCAACTATTATACGTTCGCTGCGATTAGTTCATGTTTAACAAACATTATTTTCCGTTCAATTAACACCTGTTCAATCTACTTGTCATTAATAAACTAATTATAGTAGTTACGATACTATAATCGTATATAGCTATTTCTTGATCAGCCACAGCGCATGTATCTATATAGATCGCGGTCGTTTGAAAAGACGTAAAACAGATCGAAGCGTGGAATTTGATAAAACGTAGAGCGCAGTCGTTACCGCAGCTTCTAAGTTATGGCCAACGTTATCGGATTGACGGAATTAAGAGAAAAGTTCGCTCTGATAACAGGTAAAGGTAGCAAGCCGGTCGGTAGTTGTTGTCTCGAGATTCTGCATCTCTATGTATTATGTAGCTAAGATGTTTTCTTTCCTTTGAAGTGGTCGATCTTGGTTATAAAAGTTGCCGTATAATAACTGTAATTTATTACGTATAATCAAAAGTTACCATAGTTTTACAAACAGAATATGTAATGGAGTGCAATACAATAGAATGGATAAGAGGGGAGGTAGATTTATAAGAAAAGAGAGATAGACAAGGAGAAGAGTTTAGATAGATAAAAGGGAGGAGGCAATAAGGTGATAACGCTATATGACTGATAGAATGTAAAAAGCGTAATAGGTAAACGAGATGTAAAACCGAAAGCTCGTCCAAAGCCGAAAGGCACGGACTAAGCAATAATAATAATAATAATAATTGTTGAGAATTTTGGATCTTTGAAGCCGAAATAATGTTATGGGAACACAAAATTTACACTTTTAATTAATGTTTGAATAGTTATACATTTATTTAATGGACGATCTCTATTATATTTATCGATACATATCTGCACGCGTCTCAGCACTTTCTTCTTTACCCGACTGTTAACCGACGACCTTCCAGATGCTTCTAACGACTGGACAGTTTACATCCATCTGTTTTTGAGACGCCGCGCACACACATACTCCCACACAAGTATTCTTACTGCACGTTTAACCCAGTCCAGTACAGAAAATTATACATATGTCAACAACAACAATAATAATAATAATAATAATACGTATAATTATCGATCAAAGAACTTACATGCCACAAAGGTTGGAAACAACCAGCGAATTTGTATTGTCGTTAAAAGTAGTTATAGTATCGCGATCTTCTAGTCCCAAGATTTTCTTGCATACGCGATAATTTAAAGTTCTTTTTTTTTTATTTAATACTTTATATTCACAATTTGTCCAATTTGGACATTTTTTTTTTTTTTTTTATTATATTGTTTATTTTTAATTTTACAATTTGTCCAGTGGGACATTAGGTAAAATGTTATAACATATGATTGAATAGCATGTGGATGGTTACCCCCAGCGGGGTGCCATCTTCGCGTTTAAATTTGGACATTTGGTAGAATTTTTTAGCTGTTTGATTATCATGTGGGTGGCTACCCCCAGCGGGATACCATATCCTTTGTGAGATCTGCTGGGTGTAATTTAAAGTGACAACGCATCCTTTATCTCGACGTTTCAAGCCATTGCTTATCAGGCAGGCAAATCTTCTCCGAACAATCCAGAAGAAGTTGAGGACGAAATTTGAGTTTTATCGTTGGCAAAATTGTATCTCTGGAGTAATAATACCACTCGTTCTGATAAAGACCGGGGACCTTTTTAATAGAAGATTAGCGATACAACAGAGAAATTATCGGTCGATCAACACCTTATGCAGGGTGCGTCCCGTGTAATGTGTCGACCGCTTAGGGGACGATCTCACGTGGGAAGATAAGCTGGAAACTTGGAATAACATTTCTTTGTCCAAGGTTTAGTAAATTTCCCAACCGGGTATGAGCGATCAATCGGTAGGAGGTTATTCTACACGCGAGAATAAATAAAAAGTGCGATATAACTTTCAACAAGTGAAATCTGAGGATGCTTAGTTAAGGATTGATCTAGTATACACGCATGATAAATTTCCATGAATTAGCATTGGAAATTAGCCACGTTCAAGTATACTCCAGGCTCATTAATGAAATAATACTAGCATTAGAAAACAAACAATACTGTACAGCCCTCTTTATGGACATCGAGAAAGCATTTGACAAAATAAACCACGAAAGCCTGCTACAAAAAATTAGAAAACAATTCCCGGAGCAAATATACCAATTAATAAAATCCTACTTAAGCAGCAGAACCTTCGTAATAAAAACCAAGGACACATACTCTGAAGTTAAAGACATCAAGGCAGGGGTTCCGCAAGGAAGCGTCCTAGGACCAATACTATACACATTATACACGGCCAACATACCAACAACTACCAATAGCAAAATACTGACATTCGCGGACGACATAGCTGTACTGGTCAGGCACACTAACCCAGAAACAGCAGTCACATTACTACAAGAACACATCACAAAAATAGGAAAGTGGCTGCAAGTTAAACAAATAAAAGCAAACTCCAATAAATGCAACCATGTTACATTCACACTGCGAAAACAGATGCCACCAAACATCCTACTGAACGGCACGCACATAACACAAACAAGACAAGTCAAATACCTAGGACTCCACATAGATACACAACTCACATGGAAACAGCATATTAAATCAATAATAGACAAAATACAGACAACAAGGAGACAGATGCATTGGCTAACAAGTCGAAAATCCAAACTAAGCATAGAAAATAAATTAAAAATATACAAAACGATCATAAAACCAATCTGGACGTACGGAATACCACTATGGGAGACAGCAGCATATAAACAAAATAGAGACAATACAAGCTAAAATTCTTAGAACAATAGTAAACGCCCCGTGGTACGTTAGAAACGAGGACATTCGGAAGGACCTGAGAATACCAACGGTCAAGGAGGAGATTAGCAGATGCGCGGGAAAATACATGGAAAGAATAGCAACACATTCGAACCGGCTGGCTGCGGAAACGATCAACACATCAAGCATAGATAGAAGACTGGGGAAAGGAAACACCCAGCAGATCTCACAAAGGATATAACCTAACAAACAAAAAGTATACTTGGTAAATTCTTAAACTCGATTTTCTCGAGAACCAAGCTTCGGACGAAAAGCTTCATTCTACATTTTCCATTTATCTTTGCACATAGCATCACTTTCTAGCTGGTTGACCATGTCCCTGTAACATTAATCCACATCAGAGACCAGGCCACACACCGCGGGCAAGATGGTAGCCAGATGTCTACACATCCTTGGCGCGTACCCTCAATAGTCTTAAGGATCCACCATGGGTCTTGGCATTTTTCATAGTTAAGGTCCTTCAGACCAAACAAGTATCTTTTGTTTCAGGTTTCCTTTACATCTATTGTTTGCTACGGGTTGACACGGGAAAGTTAGTTTTCCTCACGTTTGGTATCTTCCGTTAGCAACTTTCTCTCAAGGGCGGCTAAAACCTTCCTGGGCCACCAACCTTCTTATTATCCAATCGAAAGCGGTGTCTACTGCCCTCACTTTCCTAACCAAAATTGTCATCAACAAATCCGATGGTCCCGTGTCCTTAGACACACTAACCCTTAGCTTTCCTCAGACACAGTATTGTCACTAAAACTCTCTTAGTCTCTATCTTTAGAATACTATCGTTAGTCAACATCTTTTTACCGAGTTTCTACCCTTAGACCAGTCGCGTACTTAACGTATCGGTGTAATTAGGTTTTACATAAAGTTGTTGGAGTGAATTGTGATTTATGTGTGTTAATTCAGTGTGTATTCCATTGTGATTGCTGAATTCATAATAAAGTTTAATAAAAACAAAGTTGATAATTGTGTTACGGCTCAACTTTTTTATTTTATCATCCAACCCTCGAGTTTACGTGACATCCCATTACAGGACAGCCCTTCTTTAATTTGAAATAAATTTTTCTGTGTAGAAGAATCAACACGAATCAAAGTTGGTCAATTTCTTAAATTGATTCGAACAAATAAGAAAAGGGTAAAATATTTCTACGAGCAAATACTCTGAAAATATCTGAAAATATCGTTCAGTGTACATATTACTATTTTGTATATATGCTCTCAAGTTCGGTATAAATAAAATATTTATTTTACGATGAAATATGTAAATACCATGGGAACTATCTGTTACTTTTTATTTCTTATTTACTATTTTTTGTAGAGGGTTAGAAGTGCAAGACACAGAAAAGAATTTAAATCAGTCGCCTGCCTGGTTGTCGGTCGACGCAATACACTGCCATGCAAAATTAAAGGATCGCTAAATTTTCGATGAAAAATTCTCCATGTTTGAACTGTTGTGACTTTGGGGAAAGATAAAGTCGTACGAGGATCCACCTGGACTCGCTTAACCACGCACGCGAAGCTTCCTCTTTCACGATCCTCTGTGTTCATATTTTTCACTGTTGTTTTTACATCGTGTACAACGGCTGAAAAAGCGAAGATACTCTTTCCTTTCGAAAATTCAACAAATTCAAACAACTCTACGGAATCAAAAAAGTTTTTTTTGGAGATACGTTTCCAGATAACTTTGTAAAGGGAAGTCTCCCCTTTACAATGACCTGTAAAAGGTTGATGTACAATTTTTTTTTTTTTTTTTTTTTGATGTTTTATCGCACTTTGAACGAAGAGCGTACCATCGGCACTGAATTAACTCACGCTACACGATCGGACTTGTATCTTTTGTGTGTGTGTGTGTATGCATCTAGCGTGTGTTAGAGCATGCGTAATGTGTGCGTTTAATGTGCGTAATGTATGTAGCGTATGTGTCTGTTGCCTTTGAGTTGTTGACATAATTCGTTTAAAGGGATTGGAAAGTAAATATACTAATAGTTTCTATAAATTAGCGATAAGGAAACACCAAGATTTAGATCTTATGCGGGTCAATTTTGAAATTTGAATAAATATTATTAAAATTGTAAATGCCGACGCTGAAGAGAGAAGGTAAGGATGGAAGTGGCGATGAATATATTCTCTCTCATTTCAAAGTGTTGACGGAATTAGAGGACTTGGAAAGTAGTTCAACGTAGCTGAATGTATTAACTGATTTATTCGATTTAGCAGCAAACAGGATATAGAGAATGCAGAAATAATTGAAAAAATACATTTGTATTATATCATACGAGTATAAGAAAAGACGCGTTCTCTGTTATTCGGAAATCCCGTCATCCAAACAATTATGTCTTGCATTTATTTGCTGTTTTTCTTTAATTTGTTTAATAACAGCGTGTCTATCACGAGCTCTGAGAGTACAAGGACGCCTAGTCTAAGGATCGAATTCAATTTCATCTTCGTCTCTATATCTGTTTACGATATCTCTTTGTCTGTTCGACGTCGTACTCATCGTTTTACTTATTTCTAAGAGACTCGCACTTCTATGGAATAATTTTCCTTCTTGCCGATCGAATAATCGCCAACTATCGTACCTCAACTTTCACGAGTCTGCGAGTCGTCACTCGCCAAATATAGCAAGTAGTAGTTGAAGAGATGATCTAAAATTAAAAAAGCGATACCAGAAATGATCTAAAATATCACGTACATACGCGATATTAAATTTGATTAGATACTAAATTTTATATATATATATAAATAAGATACATACATGGCGTAGTAAAAGTGCCCTTTTCTTTTCATTTTCAGGACCAAAAAGGTGCGCAATTATATCTCGGCATTAATCATTGTGGAATCCTAACGTTTCAAGGATCCCGTAAAACACACCATTTCCGCTGGCCGGAGGTTCAAAAAATCAACTTCGAAGGAAAAATGTTTATTGTACATTTAACGATAAGCGAGGTAAACGTTTCTTTTAACTTTATCTTTTCTAATTATAAACACGCGGTTGGAATTTAACTACTTACTCAAATTAGCTTTGACAGGAAACTTTCATAAGATTACGAAGATTAGTATATTAAGATTAATTTCGGATAAAATGAAACAGATGTTATAACGACGCGTATATTGGCTCTATATCATTATAGAAATATATGAAATACGTGTATATTTCATTCATATGTATCAGTATTGGATTGTTTCAAATCGTCAAACATCCTTTTAATTTGTTTCCTCGATTTAATCGATTCGATAAAATCAACCAAGCTCGTATGTTCCACGCTTGCCTTTGCGCTTACAAATCGATAGAATAAAATACAGTTTATATATAACATAGATGTGTATCAATTTTTCTCGAAACTGACATGTCGAGTAAAAAATACTACGTTTTGATTATTAAGGTGTATCGATTTACTATTATACTGCAAAGTTTTACGCGTTTCGTGGGAAATTTAAAAGGCGTAGAAATGCACAGAATGCAAAAATATATAAAACATGTAAAACGGACTAGTCTTTTAATATCGAATAAACGGAACAAATTTCTATTTAGATTCCATTCTTTTCGCCATGTTCGTAAAAGTCTAAAGATTGGCAGTCGACAGACTATCGTCTTTTTGATTTTGTTTCCTCTTGATAATCGGTAAGCCGACGTTACTAGCTTTCCTCTAGTCTTTAGTCCTAATGGCTGTTATCGTTATATTTTATTTATTATTTATTATTGCTTAGTCCGCGCCTTTCGGTTTTGCGTCTCTTATATCTACTTCGCTTCTTATATAGCTACCACCCTCTTATCCACTCTATTATATTGCATTCCCTTAATTATTCTATCTTTAAAAACTAAAAACTAATGACTAAAAACTATTGCAACTTTTGGCCTTTTGCCTCCTTGCTGTGCTTCCTTCTTGTCCTTCCTGCCCGTCTTGTATCCTCCCCTTCTCTTCTCCATTATTGCTTTCAGTTCTCTTTGTATTCTCAATGTGAGAATTGATCGTAAATTAATAATAAATAAAAAAAAGTTCTCTTTGTCCTTCTCCAGTCTCATTCAGTGTCTTTTCTATGTCCTTTGGTCCTCCCGTTATTTCACATTCTTCTATTACACGTCTCAGGCCTTCTTTCCTTTTACATAGCCTGCCTCTCTTTTCTCCCTCTTCTTTCCAGTATTCCCTCGCTTTGGTCTCGTTCCCACATCTGAATTTCGCTAATATTTTTCTGTCCTTCCACTTCATCTTCCCTTCTAAGTACTTTGCTAACTCTTCTTTGGCGATTTTGCTGTTATCGTTATAATACAGATATAGAACGTTATTACGTAATATAGATGGTTTATTTCGAAAGCGACGAAAGTCCATATCTGGAGAAAGAAGTTGAGAAGGCCAAAGATTTACGTATACTCTAATACGAACATTTTATTTATGAACAATTTACGATTTAAATCTTAAAACATTCGTCGATTGAAGTTTCGTTAATAGATGGTTTTGCATAATCATTTATCTTGAAAGCGGTGCAAGTCCATTTTCTGTAATCTGTGCCCCGTCTGCGAACAGTCTAGGAATTAATCAAAAACAAATGATATTGAAATTAAACAACGGTATCTCGTTTTTCCTGCTCTCGTAAGCAAAAGCATAGATTAAAGCGTGGAACTTAAGTTTCAAACGATGAGAATTTAACGAAGAAGTCGCTAATTTTTAAAGCGATGTATACCCGTTCGCGATCCTGAAAAAAGACATTGCTCTACTTGATCCTCAAGAGCTATTTGTATAACGAATTTAGTCGCTTAGAAACTGGACAAGGTAGATCTTATCAGGAGTTTTCAATCATTAAACGCAAACATTTTGATATCTCGAAACAAGGGAAAGTGGAGTTACACCGGTTTCGAAACAAACAGTCCGCGCCAAACTGTATGAAACGTCAGAAATGTTTAGTGTCGCGTCTTCCAAGCGAGCTTTTACTTTTCTGTCCGCGTCATTAAAAAGTCAGGCAACGACACGATACATTCGTAACAGATGTCTACGACTATTCGAATACTTTCGTCAACCTGTGTACGTATTATAAGTAAATTATAAGTGTGTAATTATAAGTAAATTACTTATAATTACCTTGTTTCACTTACTACAGTCGTCTTTTATATTGTTACTTATCCCGTGTAATTTTTCTTAGTTAACGTAAATTTGCCCAAGTATTGCCTAAGATCGAATACATTTTCACATCATCGTTATGCATGGCAGCGTGATGCTTGCCGGTATATCGAGGTCGTTCTTTTTTCCTTTTCCTTTTTTCTGCTTTTTTCTTTTTCTCTCGCCTGTTGGAATTATTCTAATGCTATAAATAGAGCCTGTCGTCACATCGATTCGTCATACGTATAAAAAAAATCGGATGATCAAGCGATCAATACGAGAGCTTGTGCGTTTTTCGTTCAACTTTATTACCAAATCTAACATCGAAGATAGTTGAATTACTTTTATTATCCTTAAAAGCGAATAATGGCGAAAGCAACAAAGTAATGGCTGTTATTACTTTAATCATTTCTTGTGAATGTGATCGATGAACCAACCTTGACCCAGTGTCTGAACGTGGTTTATAGGATTACTAACTCCATGAGTCTTCCAATCGTTTCAAGTATATCGACATGTCCATAAATACAATGTTAAAAGTGGAACAGAAATAGACGGTTTTTAAATATTTGGATCGTATCGAAATTAATCTTAGTTCTATAATTAATGTTAGGTTTTTATCCGTTTACGTTTAAATTAGACGCGTTTCACGTATCTCTACGTAATATCAAAAGGGGAGGTGTATGTCACTTTTGAATTAATTGGAGTTTCTATGAAGAGCCATATTAATTGAATGAAATATCCTAATACATATTGTATGATATACAATATATAATTAGGTATATATTAATATACATCGTATGATATACAATATATAATTAGAATACATTATAATATTATGTTAATTAATTTTAATAGTATCTATAATTATAATGTTATAGTTATTAATTAAATATCGAAGTAAAACACGCGGTAAACGGTAAAAGCGTGTAAAACTTATCGACAGACCGATGTAGTTGCAATAGAAAAATAGAATCCCATAAGAAAGAGAAACACGGTTATTAAAAATTAGAGATTAAAGTTAAAAAGCATAGAAACAGATCATATTCGGTGTTTCCATTTTGTATTCGGATATAAAATTAGATCTTTTAAAAGCTTATTTTCCCGTTAGATACACCGCGCAAACAGGTTCATGATACACCGCGGATCACGAAAGTATTCCAACTTTTTACGTATGTTATACGTCATATGAAAGAATTTGAAATCTCGTTAAACGTTGTAACGAGACACGACTATCGCCATTACGTTGACAATACGTGAAACTGATCTAAAAATGTACACAGAAGTTACAAGATATTTATTAGACGTACACGAGTAGTTGAACGGTGATGAATAAAGTTATTCGCTACACTGATAAGCTACTTACGATATTCGGTGAAATCAACTTTAGCATTGACCAAACGTTTAATACCATTACTCTATTACTATTACTGCTGTACACTAATTTTTCATTAAGCGTATGTTTGTAATAAATGTTTCCTAACTTGTTTATGCGTGCACATCGTCGAATGGGTTTCTGCTTTGTCGGAATGTTGCTATTATAATAACGATGATCGTGTCTCGAATGCGGGGGCCGGTTGAGCGAAAAAAGGAAAAAGAAAATAAGAAGAAGATACAGAGTAAAATTTTGTTGCCCGAGGTTTAGTTTTCAAGAAAAATTAAGGCGAGAATTTGTCGAACGTACTCGAGCTGGCATGGAAAAATAATGGAAAAATAATGGAAAAACGTGGAATAAAATTCTTTCGTTGAAGGTTTCGGTTTCGAGAAGCAGCAAGACCGAACATACTTGGTTACGAATTGATACACGCGTACGATTCTTCAAATTCATATTTCTCAAAAATAGCCAAGGTATTAAATGCGTAGATACGCGTAAGCGTTTGATTGCTTTAGCGAACCGCTACCACTACGCTCTTCTCGCAAATCATCGTTCTTCGTATGTGCTAGCATTTACTTGAATCGAAGTCAGACACCTTGTACGTTATGCGTTCGATATTGTTACGAGTTCGACTAATCTTATTATTTTCTACCGCTGCTGGCCCCATCCAGGACGTGAGGACAAAGGTGAGTCGTTTCACAGCAGTCACACGGATTGTTCGTGTCTTTTAACATAGGTGGAAATTACATGTTTGATTGATTATTGTCGTGTAATGCGATCAACTTGTTACTAGTAATAATTCGGCAATCGGTGTGAGAGTGGAGAGCAGATCGCTGTATCGCTACTGGCGGAAACTACGAGCAGAGATTTCGAACGATTAGCTATCTCGATGAAGCGACGTAATTGTTTGAAGTCTCTTAAATCGGTATTAAACCACCAATTTGCCTCGGTAGATTCTACACTATCACTGTAGGAGTGCATTTAATAATCGTTTACTTTTTAAACATTCGTAATAGCGTTATTGTGCTGTGTGTCAGTTATACTATATTATACGTTATGTCAGTGGTTCTTAACCGAAACGATATCTCGCAACAATAACGTTCCAGCGAATTAAGCGTAACAAGCGTAATTTCGACGAAAGAATTATTCTAATTACAGCTTTTACGAATACAGCGTCTTTCATTAAAATTAACATTTTCTTTCCTTACCGTTATCTATACTGTTCTTTTATCCCTAATTTATGCGTTTGGATATGTTCGTGCAAATGTATGTTCATCGATAGTTTTCTCGTTAGCTTTGCTACCTCGGTGATTTTGTCGTTCCGCGAATGTGTCTTATAATGTTCCGCGATTTCGAGCAGGTTAAAAACCACTGTCTTATGTGTTCAACAGCTTTATATAGAAGAATAAAAGTCACTGAAATAGGCAGCGTCTATGTGGAAAAGATATATGGATCGGATATACGATGAATCGGTACTACGTTACTATGTTAAAGCGACATACGTAACGAACGTACATTAAACATTGAATAACTAATGCTTATTATGGAATTAAATCGTTGTTATTTATCGATACTAATCGGAATGTAATTGATCATAGACAGACGTAGTCAAATATAATTTACGTGTAATAGTGTGATAGTAGTACCTGGTGTGAAATAGTTACTTGAAATATTTTGGTTGTGTCAGAAGGTATTAGTATATGATAAAGAGAATCAGTCGTTTTTCTTTTTCAAGAATTTTCTTCCCTTTTGTCGCAATTACGTGATAAAATAACATGTAGCTGTAGCTGTCGAAACTAATGTACATAGAGTAGACGTTTTAGTGCAATGTTTCCCAACCATTTTCAGAAAAAGCACACAGTTGGGTTTAAGTGTCCCACGGGATCGAACTGCCGCCACGTATGGAGATGCGCCATCGAGCAAATGTTATTTTTCACGTATGTATGCTGTTATTCAGCTAATGGCTTTTAACGTACTGGCATGAATAATCACGGCTTCGTATATTGTTATATCAAATATCACATGTATCGTATCCTTGGATCGTTAGCGAAAAGTTATAACTTTCCAGTGTTCCATTACCATTTCGTTAACGAATTTTACGCACAGGGTGTCCCATCTAGCTCTGCCATCCTTAATTACTCTTTTATTTGTCAGGATACGAAGACACGTCGCGAGAGCAAGTTATCGTATTTCAGGAAGAGAATTAGGCTACGAGAGTGGAAGTGGTCTCAAGGTCGTACCTTCCGAGATTATATCGCCAGTTACGTTTTTCTTTCTTTTCCTCTTTTCTTCTTCTTTCTGGCCCGCAAATTTCATATGTAAAAGATCGAGATGAAAGCTCGCGTGAAAAGGAATCGCACGACATCGTGAATAATTAATAATTAATAAACGGCATTAAGGTATTTATTATTTTAACGCGCGTTAAAATGTTTAAAATTGGTACATTTGTTTAAGCCAAGAACCTATGCTCGTCCAGATCTGTTTATCGTATCCGAAATTGAACATTCCTGTGTACGATATCTTTGATCATCGTATCAATATAATTGTACAATGAAGAGCACGCAGAAATGGATATCCATGGGGCGTGATCAAAAATATAGTATACAGAGACGTGGTCTGCAAAACATGAAAATGTATTTGCAACGCTTGTGCAGGCACATCCTCGGTTATAGCAAAGAGAACTGGAGACGCGACCGTTTTACGTCTAAATAAGTGTACCGAGTTTGAGGGAGAACATTACGAGTATACATTAAAGTAATAAATAATGCGTTTAAGGTGTTCATTCTGTTTTTGCAATTCCTTTTTACGCCAGCTTCCAGTTCGATCTTCTGCTCGGGAAATTATCGGCCAGATCGTTCGAAGATCGTTTCGTTTTCCTCTCAGCTTTTTGATGATTAAGAGGAGGAAACTGAGTCGTTTTGTTTAACAAAACGAAACTAACGGTATAATGTCGGATGATCCTGAAGCGACACTCTCATATCCTAATATCTCCTTGAAAGAGGATAACTTTCTCTCATTTTCTTGTATCCTGACAAATAAGAGAAAATGAAGAGCGACGGTGTTAGGTGTATCAGATCTGATAACATGTTATATATAGGATCCGTAATCCATGGTACAAATGGGATCAGAGAGATCCTATGGCTGAAAATACGACGAAAATCAAGAACAGTGAAACTGTGTTGGAGGAAATCGACTCTCAGAACTTGACAAGTATGGATTAATTTGTTTAATTGCCAGCTATACCAGTAGGATAGGTAATCGACAGGAGATTACCGTATGTGTGAAAGTAAGTCGAAAATATAATATTTGAGAAAATCGAATATGAAAGGTTGCCCAGTATTCGAGCTTACTTATGTAGCGGCACATGAGGACATTATGTAGAGGACAAATCATGTTGTTGTTTTACCTCGGAGTGTCAAGATTGTTAGGATACATGTAATGTAAGAATAAAGAAACTCCGGGCAAAACAATGTCGCCGCTACGTGCAACCGTCGAATGAAGACGAACATGAATTTTCCGACTCTTCCCCGACCAGTATAAATACGCGGACGCGATCGCAAAGAAGAGTTACAGACAGTTGTCGATCAGTTATCAACCAGTTATCAACGAATTATCAGCGATCTAATTAACGAGTCATTAATTAGCGATCTTACTTTGCGATTTACACATTGTACGTGCGCATCAGTGAATATAGTCGGTGTACTAATTTATTATTTTAAATATATTCGACGGTTTCAACAACGAGCAATAACATTTAATAAATCTCACGATCAAACATATTCTATACAAGTCCTCTACATTTTTTTTTTCAAAACAGAGCCTTGAACGACAAAATTGTATTCTGCGTTTTCGACTTGTTTTCACATGAAGTAATTCCCTATCGATTATCCACTTCCGTCTAGTTGGGAATTGGACGAGTTCGCGTATTCTTGACAAGTTTTCAAACTCGATCTTCTCCAAAGCGAGGCTTTCAACGAAATTTTGTTTCTAATTTTTGTCGTATTTCGAATCACAGAATCTCGCGAACCCTTCTACTATTTGCACTACGAATCACGGACCGCATACTGTATGTATACGTAGCTTTTAGGAAAAAGCATATTGTTTTCCAAGATTTTTTTTTTAAACCACAAACGTATCCCGACTTTATCTGTATATAGTACTATGTGCATCTAGTCGTGCATCTATGTATGTATGTAACTGTTTATAACGGAATGATATTTATAAATTCGTAGATAAACACAATGCTATATATAATACACATATATGATTGAACACAAGGAAGAGTAAAACTTTCGTATAAGAAATATAAAATAAAATGATCTCCTTGTGAAACTTTGATATGTTGTCTTATCTTTGGAAACAAGGTGGTGCACTGTATCTTCTTCCGTATCATACTTGAACCAAAAGTAGCCGATTCGTTTAGAATCATATCTCTTGTGGGTTACCATTTTTCAGTAGGTACAAACGTAAACGCTGAAATAAAATTTATAAAGACTCTCTATCATTCATCGTCTATGGTTCTGTCCAATTTTTCTCTTGTTACAAAAATTCGATTGCTACTAGCAAAAGATTCGATTCCTGACAAGTACTTGACAACAACGTACTTGACAAGTACAATTTCCCTTCCTTTCACCCGTATCTCCAGCTCTCACTAATTATAATTATTATTAATTAGAGCTCCGATCCGAGGGTGTCGCGAGATAGCTGCGATGGGTGTCTTCCTTCGAACGTGTTACCATTTTTGTCACTTGGCCGTTTTGATTTTTCAGCAAAAGTATGATTTGAACTGACTTGAACGAAAGACTGAAAAATTTCCTAAAAAGCCGTTATGTATGTATGTTATACTTCACATTTGCTGCTTTATACAGCGCACATCGTCCGGTTTTCTCTATGTCAACTCCTTTCCCAGTCAAGTCCAATGCACTTACAGTTTTCTAATTTTCAAGGCCAAATAATCTAATTGAACGTATGTCCGCGGCTGTTGGGGATATCTAGACAATTCGATGCGCGTTATACTCCGCTTTTGATTCTTTATACAGAGCACATCACCACGTTTGCGTTATGTCAACGCTGTTCCCTGGCCAATCCAATGAAATTATAGTTTTCGAATTTTCAAGGCCAAATAAATCTAATTGAACGTATGTCCGCTGCTGTTGTGGTTATCTANGACAATTCGATGCGCGTTATACTCCGCTTTTGATTCTTTATACAGAGCACATCACGAGGTTTGCGTTATGTCAACGCTGTTCCCTGGCAAATCCAATGAAATTATAGTTTTCGAATTTTCAAGGCCAAATAAATCTAATTGAACGTATGTCCGCCGCTGTTGGGGTTATCTAGACAATTCGATGCGCGTTATACTCCGCTTTTGATTCTTTATACAGAGCACATCACGAGGTTTGCGTTATGTCAACGCTGTTGCCTGGCAAAGCCAATGAAATTATAGTTTTCGAATTTTCAAGGCCAAATAATCTAATTGAACGTATGTCCGTCGCTGTTGGGGTTATCTAGACAATTCGATGCGCGTTATACTCCGCTTTTGATTCTTTATACAGAGCACATCACCACGTTTGCGTTATGTCAACGCTGTTCCCTGGCCAATCCAATGAAATTATAGTTTTCGAATTTTCAAGGCCAAATAAATCTAATTGAACGTATGTCCGCTGCTGTTGTGGTTATCTAGACAATTCGATGCGCGTTATACTCCGCTTTTGATTCTTTATACAGAGCACATCACGAGGTTTGCGTTATGTCAACGCTGTTCCCTGGCAAAGCCAATGAAATTATAGTTTTCGAATTTTCAAGGCCAAATAATCTAATTGAACGTATGTCCGTCGCTGTTGGGGTTATCTAGACAATTCGATGCGCGTTATACTCCGCTTTTGATTCTTCATACAGAGCACATCACCAGCTTTGCGTTATGTCAACGCTGTTCCCTGGCAAACCCAATGAAATTATAGTTTTCTAATTTTCAAGGCCAAATAATCTAATTGAACGTATGTCCGTCGCTGTTGGGGTTATCTAAACAATTCGATGCGCGTTATACTCCGCTTTTGATTCTTTATACAGAGCACATCACGAGGTTTGCGTTATGTCAACGCTGTTCCCTGGCAAATCCAATGAAATTATAGTTTTCGAATTTTCAAGGCCAAATAAATCTAATTGAACGTATGTCCGCTGCTGTTGGGGTTATCTAGACAATTTGATGCGCGTTATACTCCGCTTTTGATTCTTTATACAGAGCACATCACGAGGTTTGCGTTATGTCAACGCTGTTCCCTGGCAAATCCAATGAAATTATAGTTTTCGAATTTTCAAGGCCAAATAATCTAATTGAACGTATGTCCGTCGCTGTTGGGGTTATCTAGACAATTCGATGCGCGTTATACTCCGCTTTTGATTC